>NC_091285.1:26435699-26638199 GCF_032444005.1 Ranitomeya imitator
TTCGCTTAGTGTGACGGTCCCTTAAACCATATCCCTAATTCTAAGTTTAATGCAAAGGCTAAATCTTGCCCAAAACCAAGCCCAATCCCTAGCCCTAAGATGAACACTTATGAAAGCCTAATCTTAGCTCAAAGGCAAACAAGTGGAATTAAAGACCACTGATTAGTAACATTTACCCATTGGCGATCACTTCTAAGCCTATTTACACAAAATGGTGGGCACTGAATGATGCGCCATAGGTCATTCAATGTACGTAGGCTTACAGTGTTCTTTGAAGTGTAAGTCCTGTTTACACCAGACAATGAGCCACCAAGAGTGATTTTTAAGCAAGCTTGTTTAGACTGCAGGATTATTGCAAAAGACAATTCTAATGGCGCTCATTTATTATAGTATTTCAGTGTAAGAGCACATTAAAGGGGTAGCCACAATCTCCTTATAATGTCCTTACTTCTTGGTGTCTGGCCGGGTGGGCCCGCCTCTCTTCCTTGAGTGACAGCTCTGGTGAGTAATAGAGCTGTAGTATTAGTAGAACTAGAAAGCTCAGCACAGGTTCTGCTGTAACACACCCGTCAGTGGTTTATTCTGGAGTCTACACTGTCATCATTGGCGGACATGCTCTGAAACCTGCAGGCTGGTGATTTTTAACTATATATCTTCAGAACTTGAAAAGGGGGAGAATGGAGAAGGAGGAAGGAGAGCAACTAGTTGTATAGAAATTAATTGGCTGGATAGAGGTGGCTGGTATGTTAGGAGTTAACCTCTTTCTTGTCATATAGCTACTGCACACTCTTTGAGATCAAGTTCCAAGGAAATCAGCTGTACACTATGAAACATAAAAGGTCTCACTACAGGAGAAGGAAAGCAGATAGAAAAAGCAAGTCATTTGCAAACTTGCTTACTTTCATGCTGTCTATCTAATTAAAGCAATTTAAGAACTTGAGAATACCTCTTTAACCTTAAAGAAATTGTCCACTACTTTTTCATTGATGACCTAAGCTCATCGATGTCTGATCGGCCAGAGTTCGACACCCAGAACCCCGCCGATAAGCTGCTATCGGTGACGGCGGCAGCCACCAGCCGGAAGTACTCGCATGTGGAGCCGATTGTCTTCTGAGAGTGGGGGTCACAGGGTACTGCACATCCACTTCCTATTGATTTGACTAGAAGGTGGATGTGCAGTACCAACCTTGGCCACTGCCAAAAGAAGGAACAGCTCGG
Organism: Ranitomeya imitator; assembly: GCF_032444005.1. Classification (NCBI taxonomy): domain Eukaryota; kingdom Metazoa; phylum Chordata; class Amphibia; order Anura; family Dendrobatidae; genus Ranitomeya; species Ranitomeya imitator. The sequence continues at coordinate 26,436,918 of NC_091285.1, forward strand.
TAAAGGAGTACTTCCGGCCGCCAATACCGATAACACCTGATTGGCAGGGTTGTTGGGTGCTGGACCCCGACCGATCAAACCTAAAAGATAGGTCATCACTGTAAAAGTATTCGACAACAGCTTTAAATCAGTCTGTAAAACTAACCCCAATTAGGATTAGAAAAAGTGTAAAAATAAAAAGCAGTTTTCAGTAATTAAAAGATATGAAGTGCAGTGCACCTGATCTAATACTGTCATCAATCATTACGTGCTAAGCTTCTGTCATCTCTGTCACTGCATATGCAGACAGCAGACGTGGAGAGCAGTGCGCCATTGGCTGCTAAGCTCTGCATAGGCAGCAACCGAGATGACAAAGCTCCCTTCATTAAACTTAGCTTGGTAGCTGCCTATGCAGAGCACAGCACCAGGGAACAAACTCGTTTCCACTGCTGAGGTCGACATAAGTAACTCCAGATGGGCATTCACTGTACTCTTGCTGTTTGGTTGGTGTGCATGGGTGGAGAACCACCCGCTGACTTCCTCCACGCTGCACCTCCTGAAGCTACAGCCCATCCCCCAGCCTATAAGGGCTATTTTTATTTGCATAACTTCCGAAAAAGGTTCCATTGTGGTTAGAACACCAGTCCAACAGAGGTTTTATAAGGTGTCCCTTACGTCGCACTGTGTATGGTTACCCTTGTCCCCTTGTGCATTTCTTTTTACCATGTTTAGTCTTTAATGATCAGGAATCCATATTCGCGTAATCTGGAAACATGCAATAAATCACAAAACTACATAAACATAATAAACACCTTTCATCTAAGAGCAATCAGTCAAAAGGAAGAGTACTTTCAAGTAGGAATTATGAGAAGTATTTCAACAATTACTTAACGTGCTTCTATTTTGAGGTACGAGTCTATTCACATTTAGGCCAAAAGCCAATATTCTTGAAAAGAGTCTGAACGCCCAAGTAACAGGCATAAATAGTAACATAGTAACATAGTTAGTAAGGCCGAAAAAAGACATTTGTCCATCCAGTTCAGTCTATATTCCATCATAATAAATACCCAGATCTACGTCCTTCTACAGAACCTAATAATTGTATGATACAATATTGTTCTGCTCCAGGAAGACATCCAGGCCTCTCTTGAACCCCTCGACTGAGTTCGCCATCACCACCTCCTCAGGCAAGCAATTCCAGATTCTCACTGCCCTAACAGTAAAGAATCCTCTTCTATGTTGGTGGAAAAACCTTCTCTCCTCCAGACGCAAAGAATGCCCCCTTGTGCCCGTCACCTTCCTTGGTATAAACAGATCCTCAGCGAGATATTTGTATTGTCCCCGTATATATACTTATACATGGTTATTAGATCGCCCCTCAGTCGTCTTTTTTCTAGACTAAATAATCCTAATTTCGCTAATCTATCTGGGTATTGTAGTTCTCCCATCCCCTTTATTAATTTTGTTGCCCTCCTTTGTACTCTCTCTAGTTCCATTATATCCTTCCTGAGCACCGGTGCCCAAAACTGGACACAGTACTCCATGTGCGGCCTAACTAGGGATTTGTACAGAGGCAGTATAATGCTCTCATCATGTGTATCCAGACCTCTTTTAATGCACCCCATGATCCTGTTTGCCTTGGCAGCTGCTGCCTGGCACTGGCTGCTCCAGGTAAGTTTATCATTAACTAGGATCCCCAAGTCCTTCTCCCTGTCAGATTTACCCAGTGGTTTCCCATTCAGTGTGTAATGGTGACATTGATTCCTTCTTCCCATGTGTATAACCTTACATTTATCATTGTTAAACCTCATCTGCCACCTTTCAGCCCAAGTTTCCAACTTATCCAGATCCATCTGTAGCAGAATACTATCTTCTCTTGTATTAACTGCTTTACATAGTTTTGTATCATCTGCAAATATCGATATTTTACTGTGTAAACCTTCTACCAGATCATTAATGAATATGTTGAAGAGAACAGGTCCCAATACCGACCCCTGCGGTACCCCACTGGTCACAGCGACCCAGTTAGAGACTATACCATTTATAACCACCCTCTGCTTTCTATCACTAAGCCAGTTACTAACCCATTTACACACATTTTCCCCCAGACCAAGCATTCTCATTTTGCGTACCAACCTCTTGGACCATATTAGCATGGAGCAGACATTACACAAACCTTATAAAGCCAACAAAACCTTCCCAACTGTCCCAATTCACAAAAAAACCCTAAAAGCATACCCATCGTTTTAGGTGACTGATAAGAATAAGCAGTCATGTGTGTACATGAAAAATAACAGTATTTCTAGCCATTACGTAACTGGATCCTGAATTTTTCACCAGTTTTCCCCTCCTTCTGCAGGCTCTCTCTAGTTTTCCATTTTCCCTGAGCTAGTGAGTGAAGACATGCTTTTAAGTTTTCCCCTCTGAGCTAGTGAGTGGAGACAAGCTTCTAAGATTTACCCCACACACAGATATGAGAGATTTTGGCTCTACTGTCCCTGTGTAGCAAATGTTCAGTTGTATCAGCTGCATAGAGGACATCATACTCAGCACTGAGCAGTGTAACTGTGAACCCAGCTCAGAAATGGAATAAACTCTTACAGAAAAGCAGTGGCACATTCTGTCTTTCTACCTGTCTTACTTTCATCTTCTCCTCTCTATGGAGTTCAATAGTCAGCTTAAATTTGATGCCTCAGATTTCCGCAGACTATTTATGAGTTCTGGACCCATTGAAGCGGTAACACGCGAAACCGCCGTTGTCCATTCCTGCACTCCCGCGCATTCCTCCCAAGCCCGCTTTCCAGACTCAAATGCCTACACCCTTGAGGTGAAGTAAAGGATTTTTGAGCCTTTCTGCAACATGGTGAGTGCCATATTTTTTTTCTTCTAAGTATTTGCTATTTATGAGTTCCAGTGCCAAAGCGGAGAAGAAGAAATGGCTCATCAGTGGAGGAAAAATCATATTTTCCAGCTTAGAAATATTACCAAACCTCCAAGAATCATCTGTAAAGTGTTTAATTTACTGTCAGCAAAATCTCAAGGGAAATTAAATAATACAGAGTTTGTGTTCCAACCAATGGGCTGTCTACCTAATGTACAAAAGTGTTGGGTCGTCCAGAGTAGAAGATGCTCAAAATTCCTTATAACCTTCTTTGAAAGAGGGATTTCTAAGCTAAACAACCCATTCAAAGTTTTTGAGATATCACAATGCTTAACCAGTATGATGGCAAAATAATAAGCATCCCAAATTTCCCGCAATGTGTGAAAACACGGCTACCATCACTTGGTTGATGCTGAGAAGCACCTGTCAGATTTTGTGCTAGAGATACATGGTCAAGTACACGATCACGCCTAACTGGGATGACAACTCCTAGTGAGTAGGTTATGTAAAATTTTAGTTCCCAGTTCCACAAGAATTATGTATAATTCTTTTCTGAGGGACAACCTGGAGCTAGAATAGACTTTATCAATAGGTAGACTTTACTGTAGGCTACTGGCCAGTAGATCTTGATGTTTTTGTGAAGACATTATAACAGTTCCAGAAAAAAAAAGTCTCTCATTTGGGTCCCTATAATTCAAGCAAAACCCGAATGCCTGGTTTGTTCGGTGCCAAAGAAAACACAGTACAGAAAATTTTCACTTTGTGCTCTCTTTTTATGAGGTCCATTTATTAAAGTGTCTTATAAAACACCTCTGTGCTTGATAAATCGCTTCCTAAAGTCAACATAGGATTAGGAAAGTATAGTTCTTTATTTAGAAGGCTTTCACTGTCGGGTAAATCAAGGGCAGTGAAATGGATTAGGATCTCTTGACTTATATGGAATGCATGTATAAAGTCTACATGGGTCGTTTCCTCACTAATTTTGCAGAAGTCTTGAGACAACTGAATAGTTCTAGAACAAAACAAAGTTTTCTTTTCTAATTACTGATGAGGCTAATTACTTCACTGAGCAGGCAGCTTCTACTCATTGGAAGAATATGTCGAAAAAGTTGCGTTGGCATAACAGTAACTTGTGTATTTTAACTTCCCTATTACAGCCAAAATACCTCATAAATAATCTCACCTACTTTTTAGAAGAACTGGACATAAGTTGTCTATACACCATAAAGTAGACGGTGGTCAGCCAGATATTCAGCTCTTTGACCGCCATCTTCACTAGCATTTTTGACTTTCAAGATGCATGAACTTGCTCTCCCCCAACATCATCGTCAGTGGACAATCAAGTGGTCCCTTTCCCAATATTATCTGTCACGGAAGATCTTTCTCTCCCCAAACATCATTTGTCAGGGTAGAGTTAAGAGGTCCCTCATCATACACATCAGATGGTAGGTCAGTCCTTCTGATATGATTGTATTTAGCTGGCTTTAGTCTAATGTATATGGGGGCCTTCAGAATCTCATAGGATCTGTATTATGGTCAGGTGGTAGCAGTCCAAATGGTGTTTCTGCCAGTGAGTGCTAATTACTAGGATATGCCTTGAAATTTGAATAGTCAATGGTGAAACATAAACCCTTTGAAGCCCAATACAACATGTTCTACCTCCCTACTATATGACAATAATAATACATTTGTGTTCTATTGAGACAGAATGGTCTACGGGCCCTCTATCTTCCCAAGCACCAGCATATGGGTGTAACTATTAACTCTGCGCCTCTAATACGTATGCCTTTGTGATTGGTAGCGTCCAGGCTTGCAAAACCAAGACAGGTACCCATAACCATTAAATGAAAGTTGACCGAAACAACTGACTTTGGCAGAACGGCTGACCATCTGATGTGGGGGCCTCCAAACTCTCCCTGGACAGATAATGTCAAAGGAGAGAAGGATCTGACACATATAATTTCAATGCCTGATCTTTGAGGTTGTCAGGGAAGATAAGCCGCTGCCAGAGGTGCCTGGAAAGGCTTGTTCATTTCTATTGAATACCAAGCAGAGCACTCATGTATGGGGAAGTTGGAAGTGAGAGCTGTTCGCTTGGTCAATAGCTTTCTCATGTCAAAGGGGAATCAGAAGAGATAGCTGTTCATTGGACAAAAAGCCATGTCATGTGTACTGCCAGCTTTTGGGATCCCATTTTACTTTCTTGCCTTTAAAGGGGTTGTCCAGGATTATTATATTTATTTACTTTAGGTCTAAAATCCAACAGACAGGTAGTTGTTAACAGAGGTAACTACCTGCATGTTCTAGCCAGTGTCGGCTCGAATCAGAGATCGACCGCTCCTGACGGAAATTCAGCTGCTCATCGTCAAAAGAGCAGCCCTTCTTCTTCTGGACTGTTCTGTCAGCTGGTTACCAGCAGTTAGGCAGTGGGGAGCAGGCTTTCAATCAGCATGACGTCAGCAGTCATGCCCGTCAACAGAGCAGAGTGGAAGAGCTCTTTCGATGTGACATCAATGAAAGCCACTGAATTACCGTCAGGAGTGGTCTGTGACCGCTATGTGTAGACAGAGATCGGCGCTGCAAACAACAAACAGGTAGTTAGTACCTGTTAGTTCATAGGATCATAGTTAAATATATATATATATATATATATATAATCCGTGATATATCCCCTTTAAGGCCTCCTACTTAGTACTATTCAAAAAAGTCACAGAATTATGCCATATTTAGAACATTTATAATCATAAATTATATAGTCATTAAAAGACATGAAATAATTAGATTAATACAAGTTATAAAACTCCAGTGCAACCACTGCTAAGGTGAGAGACCTATAGAGCAGTTTCAAACATATAATGTACATCCAATTCAAAATTCATGGACTTCCTTAAAAATATCAAAACTTTTATCCAAAAACATGATTTTTATTGTAAAAACAATTATGTTAATTATCAAAACAGGAGCATGATATCACTCCACCTACAATGTTAATTTCAACGGTACATTGACGACGTTTTTCACATCATACGCAGTATTGGATTTGAGAAAGAAGATTTACAGGACCATGGAGCAGCAGTCACCTCAATAATCTGTTGCCACCCGATCAGAGCCCTGCAAGCTTACTCCTCCAGGTCGACATCCACAGCAGCTCTTCTGATGAGTAGGCCCGGCGAGACTTCATGCGTGCATTACACCACAATGAGAAAATCATGCCTGGCCAACTAATCATAAGAGAATACTAGGGATACAGGTTCTCAGTGCTCTGGTCGGGTGATAAATGACTACTGAGATGGGCGCTGGATTGGGGGTCCTGTGAATAAAGTGCTCAACTTTACACAATTTAATAATAACTACTAAATATATTTAATCTTCATTTGTATTCCTAAAAAGAATACAAAATGATTTTAACCGACAAGGCATGTTCAGTTTCTTTTAGCCTATTTTCTCTTGTCGAGTAGACGACATGCCATTAGCATTACAATATCAGAGAAAGAACATGCCCCAATGATGTGAGTACCTGGGTCTCTGAGGCCTATTTCCAGGTTTAATTCCAGAGATCATGGTAAACATGTGTTCTAATAAAAATTCACAAGTTAAACAACTTCCTGCCAAAGAGTAGTAAATGTAGGTGCTTAACTATTTCATCACAGGGGCTCAGGACAAATTTCACTTTTTAAAAAGCGCCATTCTAAAGTTAGACGTATATTTTTCTTTTTTACCAAATTTAATTACATATTTTGTTAATATGCGGAACACATGGCGAGTCTTTGTTATCTATTAAGAATTTCTAACAATTTTTAAGCTAAGTATAAAAGGAAAAGGAGAGAAAGTGTAATAATAAGAAAACATTTATTAAAAGTTCTTGTGGTTGTTTATGTCATACTTTAATTTGTTAATCCTGCTGACAATTTTTGCTCAAAGCTTAATTTTAATCTTTTGTCTAATTTTACAGCCAGTCTAGATAACTACCGTAGTCTTATAGTTTCATATAAATACTCTGATATTGCTATAGTTTCTTGTATTTTTACAAATGTAATGCGATGGAAAAGCTGCCCATGCTCCCCATTGAAGACGTGTGTATGCTTGCAATGTGTTATGATGTTTGTATGTGTAATAATGTGTGTTGTTAGTGATGAAGCTGTATTCTGCCCAGCAACAACTAGTTAACAGGGACACTTAGAGTTAAGTTTGGGACTAGCCCAGAGTGGGAAGGGCCAAGCAGATGGGAGAAAGACAATTTCCTGGTAGTAAGTCAGAGAGGGCCCAGCGTGCGTAGAGCAGAGACCTAAGGTCTAGTGTAAGCAGTACCGCATGATGTAGGTGTCTCTATTGAGAGAGGAAACAGAGACGGAAGATAGCGAGATACTGGCAGAGGGAAAGTTTATTTGAATTGGTGGCATACCTCCTTGAACTATTAAACATCTGGTCCTGGCCAACCAGCAACATTGGTTACAAGTGGCCTGGAAGGGGCATAGCGACCTCACACCACAAGTCCACACACCCAGCCTGGACCCCAAATTCACTTAACGTGCCAGGGCATAGGAGACGAGTAACTCACCTACGGCTACTGCCCCGCAGCACGTGACCCACCCCTAACAGTAATTGACTGAGCAGCCATCATTGGCCATTTCTGGGGACTGGCCCAAGAAGCAGATTTTTCATTTTAGTTTATTTTCTGCTGCAATGTACACTAAGTTGCAATACCAAATCCATTAAATCTATATTGCCCTCCTTTATGAGGTATGCACAAAAAAGGAGGGCAGTGTAGATTCCACAGATCAAAGTTTGGAGGGGGCCTGTTTAACTTTTAGTATTTATTGAGAGATCCAGAGTCCAATAATGGGACCTTAGACAGCCAAGAAGGATGAGCTCTATTTATTTTAATTTTTTTGGGGGGATGGCCTTTAAAAAACCATATGCACTGTTCAATATATTAGGCAATGCTCTATGAGCTAAATTCATAAAATTTACCTGCACCGATACATTATAACAAACTATACAGATGGGGATTAATTTGTGCTACTGATGCGTTTAGTGTACAAAGGATTCTCTAGACTGGCTACTATTGCATATTATATTTACTAGAGGTGTCTGAATGTTTTGAAATTGGAATTCCCTAGTTTTGCCGAATTGTTTACTCTAAGTTTGATTCCCCGCAAATCACAAGTACTGCAAGGTCTTCAATTGCGCTGAAAAGACATGTGTAAAACTCTGAGGTCTCCTAGGACTGTATCCAACTTCTTCCAAGCTCTTTAATATGCACAAAAATCCTTATTAATGCCTAAAGGTACCTTCACACTGAACGATATCGCTAGCAATCCGTGATGTTGCAGCGTCCTGGCTAGCGATATCGTTGAGTTTGACAGGCAGCAGCGATCAGGATCCTGCTGTGCCATCGTTGGTCGGCGCAGAAAGTCCAGAACTTTATTTCGTCGCTGGACTCCCGCAGACATCGCTGAATCGGCGTGTGTGACGCCGAATCAGCGATGTCTTCACTGGTAACCAGGGTAAACATCAGGTTACTAAGCGCAGGGCCGCAGGGCGTCTGTCTTCTCCGGCGCTCTGCTTCTCTGCACTAAGCGCTGGCCGGAAAGCAGAGCACAGCGGTGACGTCACCGCTGTGCTTTCCGGCCGCTGCGCTTACACAGTGCAGAGAAGCAGAGCGCCGGAGAGGACAGACGCCGGAATGTAAGTATGTAGTGTTTTTTTTTTTTACGTTTACGCTGGTAACCAGGGTAAACATCGGGTTACTAAGCGCGGCCCTGCGCTTAGTAACCTGATGTTTACCCTGGTTACCAGGGGACTTCGGCATCGTTGGTCGCTGGAGAGCTGTCTGTGTGACAGCTCTCCAGCGACCACACAGCAACGCTGCAGTGATCGGGATCGTTGTCTAGATCGCTGCAGCGTCGCTTAATGTGACTGTACCTTAAGTTACTTTCTCACATATGGCTATATATAAACAGATGGTAACTGTTTTTGTTACTGTGCTGTCACACACTGTATTTAATGTGTATTCAGTGATTTATAGCATTCTCTCCCTATTTCTATGGCTAAGCTGTGAGCTGTGACATCCCCTCACTAGCTAAATTTCGACACAAAATTACTGCTGCATTCCCTGTCTCAGCTTTTATACAGGCTATAATTGTCCCTCTTGATTGGCTGTGCTATACCATGTGATATGATGAGTGCAAGGGGAAGCTGCACCTGAGGTCACATGAGCCTTCTCACTTATGCAATCCTCTTCTTTATGTAAGATTCTCATAGGGCTTTTTTGGTGATTAGTTGAAATAGAATCGTAAATTGTTCAAATTTGTTAGGTCCATCAAATTTCCTAAAATTTTATTCGGCTTCGATTAACATTCAATTGATTTGCTCATCCCTAATGTCTACCTCTATGCTGTGGGAGGTTTTAGGCTAGTATGGATTTCCAGTCACTTGACTTACTCCATGCTAGTCACTGTGGTGTTGTCTACAGTCTTCACCCTCCTGAGCCACTCAATGTAGGTGGACTGATCTCTAGTAATAAGTGACCTTTTTAAGATATGTTTTGGGAAATGGTTCTTATGGACCACCACAATTCTAGGCCCGATTTAAGAAAACAGCTTATTAATTGACCATAGTAACCAACAGGAGGCTTTAGTAGCATCTTAAGGTGCCAGGAGCACCATCTGCCACGGAAATATGCAACTGAATAGTGTGAGGGCTGCTACTAAAGGGAAGGTCTTTAGGGCGTAATCAAAGCTGGTCCTCTGCTCGAAATACTCCTCCATGAATACAATTCTGGAAGATTTGAGACAAACTTGTATTAAAAGTATGGCTATTGATTACAAGTTGCTGCCATTAGGGCGTTGATCCAGGGAACTAGTCTGATTGCCGTATGTGGAGTCGGGAAGCAATTTTTTTCCCCAAAGTGGAGCTTACTATTTGCCACATGGGTTTTTTTTGCCTTCTTCTGGATCAACATGTTAGGGCATGTTAGGTTGGGTTATGGGTTGAACTAGATGGACTTAAAGTCTTCCTTCAACCTTAATAACTATGTCATACTACAATACTGGCCGCTGTTTGCCGCTGGTGCCAAGAGCGGACTTTGGACAATCAGTTGCCTACTTCAATAGCCACATTTTGAAAGAGTTTGTCTCTAAGGTATCAATCCAGTGCATGTACCCTTAATGCCAATCTCATGGCAGATTTAATAAAAAGATTGGCAGCCATAATTGGTTGTTATGGGCCACAAGGCATTTTTTTTTTTTTACAAAAAGGAAAGATCAGGAATGGACAGTGACAACTAAGAACTCCTGTGAAGGACATTTGTCTGGATCTCTCAACCTCATGCCGCAACCGCTAATGCAAAAATATGAGCACACATTCACACAGTAGAGATGAGGTATTAGAGCTTTATTTCTATGCACCAGTACAATGTTCCTGAAAAGAAGAAGACTACAATTTAGAACTTTAGGTACAGAAAATTCTTTAAAACATAACAACGAGAAATGTGGCTCACTGTTAAGGTTTCTGCCTTCCATTCTACAAATCCTTAGTTAAAGTCAAAAGCAAATAACTAAATTCATAGTGGCATCAACTGAGCATAGCCAAATTCCAAGAGAAGAGCCCCTTCCCTCACCCAATGTTTGGCGCCCCAGTGGACTGATTTCCTTTATGCATGAGTGTATATTCTCTCCTCCGAGAGAATCGTAGCACAGTTGAGAAGAAGATGGATATCAAAATTACTCCATCTTCTCCATTCTTTAGGTGCGTGGGAATCTGACTGGGCTCAGATTTCATCTGAGTGCAGTCTGGTATTTTCCACGCACCCATAGACTTGAATGGGTGCGTTCCATCTTATTTGTGGATGTTGTGATTTTTTTTTGGTAAGTTTGGTCAAAGTGTCCATTTTTAACCATCAGATTTTGGTCTGAGTTACATTAGATTTTATAGGATGAGAATCAGACAAAAAAAAAAAGTTTCTTGATTTTTTTTCATATCCAGCAGTGTCTATCGATCAAATTCAGCCCAATTTTTTTACAGACTTGAATTGATGATTTTGATCCGACACTCGTATCGACACTGGACACGTCTGCGCGATTTTGCATGTACCGCAAGGTCCGTGAAAATTCAAGGCCCCGCTAAGTACTATAGGTACAAGTAATATCCGCTTGTACGCAAAAAAACAGATGTATAAATGGGGTCTTAGGTTCAGATATATGAACTGTCTGAAAGAAACACTGCCTTTATTGCCCATAGCAACCAATTACACAAACACTGCCTTTATTGTCCATAGCAACCAATCACAGAACAGCTTTCATTTCGTACTCTGCTTTTGAAAAATGAAAGCTATGCTATGATTGGTTGCTATGGGAAACAAAGACTCATATGGTTGTTTACATCAGTTACTAATGTGAACGCAAGGCCTTGCTCTTGATTTTTGACTTCACATCACGTCTTAAACAGAGCCCCCAATAATATGTCCCAGATATATACTGTATATAGCTGTATGTCTGGTCTATAGAGGTTTATGAATATAATATATAGGGTGCGGCAGGGGGATGAAGCATGGCGTGAAGCTAGCCTGTACCACCAACCAAGAAGTTCTTCAAAGAAACATTCCTGTGTTTCCTTGCCAATGTTTTATCATTATCATAGATATTTATGGCTCCGGCAATTACATGGGAAATCATATTAGAAACAGAACACAAGCTTTCCCACAGAATCCTCAAAACCCTCCAAAACCAAACTTTTGATATTTGTTTTTCTCTCTATATCTGAATGGTTTCCAGTAGTCGAATGATGCCAAACTTGTTGCTTTGGTGACACAGTCTGAAGGCCATCGTTCAGGCCATTGAGCAGAACGTGAGATTGGCCCCTCGTTGCTCTCGATGACCCTCGAATTGACGTTGCTATTAAACAGCCCCCTTCTCCTATCTCGTGTGTCTGCATCTAGACTTTCTTCACATTAGGAAACTCAGAAAATTAATGTTTTCAGTGCATGAGCCCAGCCGTGATTGCTATTACCACTGCTGACATGTTGAACATAGTTGACCTTTTTCCGAGTCAGGGACTGTGATTAGGCAGCTTTCTCATGGGAACCTGCGCCGATGTCCTCTGTTAAATCATGATTTAGCTTGTCAAGGCTACAAATATGTAGTCTACCCCGTCCAGCTCAGCGTCTAAAGAAAAACTATGCTATTATTGTAAATCAATGGATTGGCATGGTGCTTCTTGTAGGGGTCAAATAAGGATTTATGAATAATTACAATCTCCTAATGGTCCATCACGTATAAAGCAATGGAGAATGTCTCTTCTTTGGAGCACCTCAAGGTTGTGGATGATGATGATGACTAACTTATTAAACACTTTTAGGCTACTTTCACACTTGTGTCGTGCACTGCACGTTGCTATGCGACGTTGCGGCGCACCGACGCAAGCAGCGAAAGCGACGCAAAACGGGGGCAGCGGATGCATTTTTCCAGCGCATCCGCTGCCCCATTGTGAGGTGCGGGGAGGTGGGGGCGGAGTTCCGGCCGCGCATGCGCGGTCGGAAAAAGCAGACTGTCGGCAGCAAAAAAACGTTACATGTAACTTTTTTGCTCCCGGCGGTCCGCCACAACACGGCGCAACCGTCGCACGACGGTTGCGACGTGTGTCAATGCGTCACAATGCGTCGCTAATGTTAGTCTATGGGGCAAAAACGCATCCTGCAGACAACTCTGCAGGATGCGTTTTTTCCCCTAAACGACACATTGCGACGTATTGAAAAAAACGCTAGTGTTAAAGGTGCCTAAGAGTGCAGTCGGAAAGCCGTTTCAATTGCAGTGTATGGACTGGCCGGCGATCCGAGCGTGACAGCTTCAAGTACTTCTATGCAGCTGTCACAATTGGGTCGGGAGAGCCGCCGGCCAGTCCATGCACTTGTGTTACGATCTCAGTCCGATTTATGTGACTTACTGCAGGTATTCCACCCAAACTAGAAGCGTAGCTAAAAAGAGTGAAAAAGTAAAAAGGTAGTATTGAGACCTGGGTTCCTGGTGTCTGAGGGGGCTACATAATAAGACACATATTATATATGGTAAATTGGGGGTTTCAACACTGGTTTTTAAAAAGGGCCCTTCATAAAGTCAAAATTGGGCATGCTTTTAGTCCTGTTGTGCCTGGAGTTTTCAGTTTTTTTATTCTTTAAAATCTGTCATACACTAAAGAGTTATGAGTCTATTCAGACTCATAACTCATATTATTCAAGTGCTCAATTTTACGGTCTTTACTAAGAGGGCAGTGATCACTGACTAATTATGGAGAGCAACCTAAAGACGGGGGTGTCTTTAGGTTGCTCTCCATAATTAGTCAGTGATCACTGCCCTCTTAGGACAGCCCCTGAGGATCATGTGAGCCACGCCTCCTTAGCAAAAGCCATAAAAATGAGAATAAAATAAAATAAACCATTTTTCTGTATTTGTACAGTGGATTTGAAAAACATTGCTAAACTCAGCAGCAAGAGTAAAACAAGAGTAAAACAAGAGCAAACACTAGCCACTTTTGACCTGGTGACAGGTCCTCTTTAAATTGAAGTTACCCATCTGTGACCCATTCATTTCTATGGAATTAACTAATTCGACTATTTTTTCAAAGGTGTCCAGAAAAATATTGCCAAAATATGTACAACGTCTAAATTGTCATAATTTATAAGGAGTCAAGACACTTGCAACCAATGAAAGCGATTACGAATTTAACCCAAATTAGAAGTTTTCATTTTACGGATTTTTCAGAAAAGGGCGTCCCAATATTCAATTAAAAATGACAATGACGTGATTTCCTATTTTGAAAACGTTCATTTTACAAACGCAACACAAAAAATTGGACCTGATTATAAAAATTATAAAATCTTAGTTGCTAGAAGCAAAAGATTAGGCGTCCCGAAAAAAAGGACATTGGTAGATAATGGGTTAAAGAAAATGTAAGCTTTAACAGATTTCAAATTTTTTCGAGATTCGATAATCAAGAAACATTCTTTTATGAGCTTAGAAGGGGTTCCAAAATAATAAACACATCACATTCACCTGTCCTAGGGTTGCCCTTCATCAAACTACAACATGTCGGTCAAGGGAATTTTTGTCGTACTGCAGACAGGACAATGGGGGGAGGCTCCCGCTGCAGCCACACTCAAAGCAGTGAGCAGGAAAAGAGCGACACGTTTGCCTTCCTTTGGGTTTAGTCTCGTAATGCAGCTCTGCTCCATTGAAGTAAATAGACTTGAGCTTCGCCACCAACCTGGCATATAATACACAGCAGCCATATTTCCAAACCTGTACAATCCCTTTAAAAGTGCTCAATAATCTGTATAATATGCCTTTTATGTAGATTCTGATCAATTCTGCAAGAGAGCCTGTCCAACATATGCTATATACGAGATCTGGATAGCATTTTAGTTGCACAAAGTCATAAAACGCCACCTATAGAAGTCTACGGGCCTCTAGTAGTTGCTTACCAAACAGTGGGTCACTACTGCACTTCACTTGAAATAATAAAGAACAGATGTGTCCTCCCTTAACTTTCCTCAAATTTTGTTAATTACTCCAATTTGAGAAATAGAGAGGATATCAACTAATGAAAATCAGACATTGCTTTTGAATTGCAGTTCAATAGAAGCATTAAAGAAAAATAATTAAACCATCACGGACAAAAATGATGGCAGCCACAACATAATGTTGCACAACCTTTTGAAGCAATCACCGGATCAAGCGATTTCTCTCTCAATGAGACTTCTGCGGCCATCCACGGGTATTTTGGTCCACGGCTCGTAAACTGCTCCTTGTGCGTCAGGTGTGAACGCGCCTTCTCCAGACTGCAGGTTTCAGCTTCTTCCACAAATGTTCAATAGGATTTAGTTCAGGGCTCATAGAAGCCACTTCTGAAGAGTCCAATGCTCTAAACCATTATTGGATGTTTTTAGCTGTGTGTTTTGGGTCATTATCCGTTTACATGCAGGTGTTCTTATACTGCACGGATGACTATGGGCTGCGCTTATACTACATGGATGACTATGGGCTGTGCATTATACTACATGTATAACTATGGGCTGTGCATTATACTACATGGATAACTATGGGCTGCGCTTATACTACATGGATGACTATGGACTGTGCATTATACTACATGGATGACTATGGGCTGTGCTTATACTACATGGATGACTATGGGCTGTGCATTATACTACATGTATAACTATGGGCTGTGCATTATACTACATGGATGACTATGGGCTGCGCTTATACTACATGGATGACTATGGGCTGTGCATTATACTACATGGATGACTATGGGCTGTGCTTATACTACATGGATGACTATGGGCTGTGCATTATACTACATGTATAACTATGGGCTGTGCATTATACTACATGGATAACTATGGGCTGCGCTTATACTACATGGATGACTATGGGCTGTGCATTATACTACATGGATGACTATGGGCTGTGCTTATACTACATGGATGACTATGGGCTGTACATTATACTACATGTATAACTATGGGCTTTGCATTATACTACATGGATAACTATGGGCTGCGCTTATACTACATGGATGACTATGGGCTGTGCATTATACTACATGTATAACTATGGGCTGTGCATTATACTACATGGATAACTATGGGCTGCGCTTATACTACATGGATGACTATGGGCTGTGCATTATACTACATGGATGACTATGGGCTGTGCTTATACTACATGGATGACTATGGGCTGTGCATTATACTACATGTATAACTATGGGCTTTGCATTATACTACATGGATAACTATGGGCTGCGCTTATACTACATGGATGACTATGGGCTATGCATTATACTACATGGATGACTATGGGCTGTGCTTATACTACATGGATGACTATGGGCTGTGCTTATACTACATGGATGACTATGGGCTGTGCGTTATACTATATGGATGACTATTGGCTGTGCATTATACTACATGGATGACTATGGGCTGTGCTTATACTACATGGATGACTATGGGCTGTGCTTATACTACATGGATGACTATGGGCTGTGCATTATACTACATGGATGACTATTGGCTGTGCATTATACTACATGGATGACTATGGGCTGTGCTTATACTACACGGATGACTATGGGCTGTGCTTATACTACACGGATGACTATGGGCTGTGCATTATACTACATGGATGACTATGGGCTGTGCTTATACTACATTGATGACTATGGGCTGTGCTTATACTACATGGATGACTATGGGCTGTGCATTATACTACATGGACGACTATGGGTTTTGCTTATACTACATGGATGACTATGGGCTGTGCTTATACTACATGGATGACTATGGGCTGTGCATTATACTACATGGATGACTATGGGCTGTGCATTATACTATATGTATGACTATGGACTGTGCATTATACTACATGGATGACTATGGGCTGTACATTATACTACATGGATGACTATGGGCTGTGCATTATACTACATGTATGACTATGGGCTGTGCATTATACTACATGGATGACTATGGGCTGTACATTATACTACATGGATGACTATGGGCTGTGCATTATACTACATGTATGACTATGAGCTGTGCATTATACTACATGGATGACTATGGGCTGTGCTTATACTACATGGATGACTATGGGCTGTGCATTATACTACATGGATGACTATGGGCTGTGCATTATACTACATGGATGACTATGGGCTGTGCTTATACTACATGGATGACTATGGGCTGTGCATTATACTACATGGATGACTATGGGCTGTGCATTATACTACATGGATGACTATGGGCTGTGCTTATACTACATGGATGACTATGGGCTGTGCATTATACTACATGGATGACTATGGGCTGTGCATTATACTACATGTATGATTATGGGCTGTGCTTATACTACATGGATGACTATAGGCTGTGCATTATACTACATGGATGACTATGGGCTGTGCTTATACTACACGGATGACTATGGGCTGTGCATTATACTACATGTATGATTATGGGCTGTGCTTTATTCTACTTCTACTTGTATGACTATGGGCTGTGCATTATACTACACGTATGATTATGGTCTGTGCATTATTCTACTTGTATAACTATGGGCTGTGCATTATACTACATTGATGACTATGGGCTTTGCATTATACTATATGTATGTCTATGGGCTATGCATTATAAAACATGTACGACTGTGGGTTGAGCATTATTCTACATGGATGACTACGGACTGCATGGATGACTATGGGCTGGACATTATACTATATGAAAGACTATGGGCTGTACATTATACCACATGGATGACTATGGTCTGTGCATTATATTATATGAAGGATATTGGCTGTGTATTATACTAATATATAGGACTATGAATTGTACATTATTTATGGAGGTGCATTATACTACATAAAGGAATATTTAGGGCTATGGGGGATGCATTATATTATATGGAGGACTATGGGCTGAGCATTATACTATATGGAGGACTACAGGCTGTGCATTATACTGCATAGAAGACTATGGGCTGTGCATTATATTATATGAAGGATATGGGCTGTGTATTATACTAATATATAGGACTATGGATTGTACATTATTTATGGAGGTGCATTATACTACATAAAGGAATATGGAGGGCTATGGGGGATGCTTTATATTATATGGAGGACTATGGGCTGAGCTTTATACTATATGGAGGACTACAGGCTGTGCATTATACTGCATAGAGGACTATGGGCTGTGCATTATACTTTATACAGGACTATTGGATGCATTATACTATATGTAAATGGTATTGTAGATTTTACAATAGATATCACTCATGTAATGTAAGAAGTGAGTGAAATCTTTGGCATTGTACTATACCTGCTGTATGTTTCCTTGCCGTATCTGCGCATCATGAATTGTGGTATGTGTTAAAGGGACCCACTGAGACTCTTTCACCAGGGGCCACAAAAACCTGGAGCCGGCCCTGGTGGGCGGCATATTTCACTCTAGAATGTCTTCACAGTCTTGAGATTTCCTTGTCCCCTGCATAGATTCAAGACGCGCGGTGCCAAACACAGCAAATCAGCCCCAAAATATTCCGAGCCTCCTCCATGTCTTACTGTAAGTACAATGTTCTTCTCTTTGTATCAATAGTGTAAATTGCCAAAAAGCTCCAATTTTATCTCATTTCCCCAAAAGATATTCTTCCAGAAGTTATGTGGCATACGCATTTTGGCAAATTCCAGTCTTGCGTTTTTTATCACTTGCTTTCAGCAGTGGTTTCCTCTTTGGCTTTCTTACATGAAGTCCACTTTGGCTGTTGTGAATTCTGTGGCTGAATTCACTCCTGTGGTCACAAGTGGTACTGCAGCTTCTGAGCTTCCTCCCTCAGGTGTTCTGGTGAGCTCGTTAACTGCTTCATTACTTAACTCCGCCTGATGCTGCTATCCTTGCTCCTTGTCAATGTTTCAGTGTTGGATCTGAGCTTCTCCTGATTGTTCCTGTGACCTGCTGCTCTGTATAGCTAAGTGCTTTTTGCTTTTTTGTTGTTTTTTTTTCTGTCCAGCTTGTCTTTTGTTTTGCTGGAAGCTCTGAGACGCAAAGGGTGTACCGCCGTGCCGTTAGTTCGGCACGGTGGGTTTTTTTTTTGCCCCCTTTGCGTGGTTTTGCTTTAGGGTTTTTTGTAGACTGCAAAGTTCGCTTTACTGTCCTCGCTCTGTCCTAGAATATCGGGCCCCACTTTGCTGAATCTATTTCATCCCTACGTTTTGTCTTTTCATCTTACTCACAGTCATTATATGTGGGGGGCTGCCTTTTCCTTTGGGGAATTTCTCTGGGGCAAGTCAGGCCTATTTTTCTATTTTCAGGCTAGCTAGTTTCTTAGGCTGTGCCGAGTTGCCTAGGTAGTTGTTAGGCGCAATCCACAGCCGCTTTTAGTTGTGTTTAGGATAGGATCAGGTTTGCAGTCTACAGAGTTTCCACGTCTCAGAGCTCGTTCTTGTATTTTTGGGTATTTGTCAGATCACTGTGTTCGCTCTGATCACTAGGAACACTGTGTTTCTGGATTGCCTTCATAACACCTGTCATTAGCAAACATAACAGTACAAGGAGCCCAACTAATGATTCTCAATAGAGGGAAAGAAAAAGTTCTGACATCATTTTTTTTTTTTTCTGCTCTGTGTTCACTTTTTTTTTTTTTCCCCCTAGACATTTGGGTGATTCTGGACACAGGTGTGGACATGGATATTCAGGGTCTGTGCTCTTCAATGGATAATCTCGTTATAAATGTACAAAAAATTCAAGATACTATTGATCAGAAATCTATGTTAGAACCAAGAATTCCTATTCCTGATTTGTTTTTTGGAGATAGAACTAAGTTTCTAAGTTTCAAAAATAATTGTAAGCTATTTCTGGCCTTGAAACCTCATTCTTCTGGTAATCCTATTCAACAGGTTTTGATTATTATTTCTTTTTTGCGCGGCGACCCTCAAGACTGGGCATTTTCTCTTGCGCCAGGAGACCCTGCATTGAGTAGTGTCGATGCGTTTTTCCTGGCGCTCGGATTGCTGTACGATGAGCCTAATTCAGTGGATCAGGCTGAGAAAAATTTGCTGGCTTTGTGCCAGGGTCAGGATGATATAGAAGTATATTGTCAGAAATTTAGGAAATGGTCAGTACTCACTCAGTGGAATGAATCTGCGCTGGCAGCTTTGTTCAGAAAGGGTCTCTCTGAGGCTCTTAAGGATGTCATGGTGGGATTTCCTATGCC
Source organism: Ranitomeya imitator (assembly GCF_032444005.1). Taxonomy (NCBI): domain Eukaryota; kingdom Metazoa; phylum Chordata; class Amphibia; order Anura; family Dendrobatidae; genus Ranitomeya; species Ranitomeya imitator. The sequence continues at coordinate 26,456,553 of NC_091285.1, forward strand.
TGCTGGTTTGAATGAGTCTTTGTCTTTGGCCATTCAGATCGGTCGACGCTTGCGCGAGCGTAAATCTGTGCACCATTTGGCGGTACTGCCTGAGGTTAAACCTGAGCCTATGCAGTGCGATAGGACTATGACTAGAGTTGAACGGCAGGAATACAGACGTCTGAATGGTCTGTGTTTCTACTGTGGTGATTCCACTCATGCTATTTCTGATTGTCCTAAGCGCACTAAGCGGTCCGCTAGGTCTGCCGTCATTGGTACTGTACAGTCCAAATTCCTTCTGTCCATTACCTTGATATGCTCTTTGTCGTCGTTTTCTGTCATGGCGTTTGTGGATTCGGGCGCTGCCCTGAATCTGATGGATTTGGATTATGCTAAACGTTGTGGGTTTTTCTTGGAGCCTTTGCGGTGTCCTATTCCATTGAGAGGAATTGATGCTACACCTTTGGCCAAGAATAAACCTCAATACTGGGCCCAGCTGACCATGTGCATGGCTCCTGCACATCAGGAAGTTATTCGCTTTCTGGTGTTGCATAATCTGCATGATGTGGTCGTGTTGGGGTTGCCATGGCTACAAACCCATAATCCAGTATTGGATTGGAATTCCATGTCGGTATCCAGCTGGGGTTGTCAGGGGGTACATGGTGATGTTCCATTTTTGTCGATTTCGTCATCCACCCCTTCTGAGGTCCCAGAGTTCTTGTCTGATTATCAGGATGTATTTGAAGAGCCCAAGTCCGATGCTCTACCTCCGCATAGGGATTGTGATTGTGCTATCAATTTGATTCCTGGTAGTAAATTCCCTAAAGGTCGATTATTTAATTTATCCGTGCCCGAACACGCCGCTATGCGCAGTTATGTGAAGGAATCCCTGGAGAAGGGACATATTCGCCCATCGTCATCACCACTGGGAGCAGGGTTCTTCTTTGTAGCCAAGAAGGATGGTTCGCTGAGACCGTGTATTGATTACCGCCTTCTTAATAAGATCACTGTTAAATTTCAGTATCCCTTGCCATTGTTATCTGACTTGTTTGCTCGGATTAAGGGGACTAGTTGGTTCACTAAGATAGATCTTCGTGGTGCGTATAATCTGGTGAGAATCAGGCAAGGAGATGAATGGAAAACTGCATTCAATACGCCCGAGGGTCATTTTGAGTATCTAGTGATGCCGTTCGGACTTGCCAATGCTCCATCTGTGTTTCAGTCTTTATGCATGACATCTTCCATGAGTATCTGGATAAATTCCTGATTGTTTACTTGGATGACATTTTGATCTTCTCAGATGATTGGGAGTCTCATGTGAAGCAGGTCAGAATGGTTTTTCAGGTCCTGCGTGCTAACTCTTTGTTTGTGAAGGGATCAAAGTGTCTGTTCGGTGTGCAGAAAGTTTCATTTTTGGGGTTCATCTTTACCCCTTCTACTATCGAGATGGATCCAGTTAAGGTCCAAGCCATCCAGGATTGGATTCAGCCGACATCTCTGAAAAGTCTGCAAAAGTTCCTGGGCTTTGCTAATTTCTATCGTCGCTTCATCTGTAATTTTTCTAGCATTGCCAAACCATTGACCGATTTGACCAAGAAGGGTGCTGATTTGGTTAATTGGTCTTCTGCTGCTGTGGAAGCTTTTCAGGAGTTGAAGCGTCGTTTTTGTTCTGCCCCTGTGTTGTGTCAGCCAGATGTTTCTCTTCCGTTCCAGGTCGAGGTTGATGCTTCTGAGATTGGAGCAGGGGCGGTTTTGTCACAGAGAGGTTCTGATTGCTCAGTGATGAAACCATGTGCTTTCTTTTCCAGGAAGTTTTCGCCCGCTGAGCGTAATTATGATGTGGGCAATCGAGAGTTGCTGGCCATGAAGTGGGCATTCGAGGAGTGGCGTCATTGGCTTGAAGGAGCTAAACATCGCGTGGTGGTATTGACTGATCATAAGAACTTGACTTATCTCGAGTCTGCCAAGCGCTTGAATCCTAGACAGGCCCGTTGGTCGTTATTTTTTGCCCGCTTCGACTTTGTGATTTCGTACCTTCCGGGCTCTAAAAATGTGAAGGCGGATGCTCTGTCTAGGAGTTTTGTGCCCGACTCTCCGGGTTTATCTGAGCCAGCGGGTATCCTCAAGGAAGGAGTCATTGTGTCTGACATCTCCCCTGATTTGCGGCGGGTGCTGCAAAAATTTCAGGCGAATAAACCTGATCGTTGTCCAGCAGAGAAACTGTTCGTCCCTGATAGGTGGACTAATAAACTTATCTCTGAACTTCATTGTTCGGTGTTGGCTGGTCATCCTGGAATCTTTGGTACCAGAGAGTTAGTGGCTAGATCCTTCTGGTGGCCATCTCTGTCACGGGATGTACGTACTTTTGTGCAGTCCTGTGGGATTTGTGCTAGGGCTAAGCCCTGCTGTTCTCGTGCCAGTGGGTTGCTTTTGCCCTTGCCGGTCCCAAAGAGGCCTTGGACACATATTTCGATGGATTTCATTTCTGACCTTCCCGTTTCTCAAAAGATGTCAGTCATTTGGGTGGTCTGTGATCGCTTTTCTAAAATGGTCCATCTGGTGCCCTTGGCTAAATTGCCTTCCTCCTCTGATTTGGTACCTTTGTTCTTTCAGCATGTGGTTCGGTTGCATGGCATTCCTGAGAATATTGTTTCTGACAGAGGTTCCCAGTTTGTTTCAAGGTTTTGGCTAGCCTTTTGTGGTAGGATGGGCATTGACCTATCCTTTTCCTCGGCTTTCCATCCTCAGACTAATGGCCAGACCGAACGAACCAATCAGACCTTGGAAACATATCTGAGATGTTTTGTTTCTGCAGACCAGGATGATTGGGTGTCCTTTTTGCCGTTGGCTGAGTTCGCCCTTAATAATCGGGCCAGCTCGGCTACCTTGGTTTCTCCATTTTTTTGCAATTCTGGGTTCCATCCTCGTTTCTCTTCAGTACAGGTTGAGTCTTCGGACTGTCCTGGTGTGGATTCTGTGGTGGATAGGTTGCAGCAGATCTGGACTCAGGTAGTGGACAATTTGATCTTGTCCCAGGAGAAAGCTCAACTTTTCGCTAATCGCAGACGCCGTGTGGGTCCCCGACTTCGTGTTGGGGATCTGGTTTGGTTATCTTCTCGTCATATTCCTATGAAGGTTTCCTCTCCTAAATTTAAACCTCGTTTTATTGGTCCGTATAGGATTTCTGAGGTTCTCAATCCTGTGTCTTTTCGTTTGACCCTCCCAGACTCCTTTTCCATACATAATGTATTCCATAGGTCGTTGTTGCGGAGATACGTGGCACCTATGGTTCCATCTGTTGAGCCTCCTGCCCCAGTTTTGGTGGAGGGGGAATTGGAGTATATTGTGGAGAAGATTTTGGATTCTCGTGTTTCTAGACGGAAACTCCAGTATCTGGTTAAATGGAAGGGTTATGCTCAGGAAGATAATTCCTGGGTTTTTGCCTCTGATGTTCATGCTTCCGATCTTGTTCGTGCCTTTCATGCGGCTCATCCTGGTCGGCCTGGGGGCTCTGGTGAGGGTTCGGTGACCCCTCCTCAAGGGGGGGGTACTGTTGTGAATTCTGTGGCTGAATTCACTCCTGTGGTCACAAGTGGTACTGCAGCTTCTGAGCTTCCTCCCTCAGGTGTTCTGGTGAGCTTGTTAACTGCTTCATTACTTAACTCCGCCTGATGCTGCTATCCTTGCTCCTTGTCAATGTTTCAGTGTTGGATCTGAGCTTCTCCTGATTGTTCCTGTGACCTGCTGCTCTGTATAGCTAAGTGCTTTTTGCTTTTTTGTTGTTTTTTTTTCTGTCCAGCTTGTCTTTTGTTTTGCTGGAAGCTCTGAGACGCAAAGGGTGTACCGCCGTGCCGTTAGTTCAGCACGGTGGGTTTTTTTTTGCCCCCTTTGCGTGGTTTTGCTTTATGGTTTTTTGTAGACTGCAAAGTTCGCTTTACTGTCCTCGCTCTGTCCTAGAATATCGGGCCCCACTTTGCTGAATCTATTTCATCCCTACGTTTTGTCTTTTCATCTTACTCACAGTCATTATATGTGGGGGGCTGCCTTTTCCTTTGGGGAATTTCTCTGGGGCAAGTCAGGCCTATTTTTCTATTTTCAGGCTAGCTAGTTTCTTAGGCTGTGCCGAGTTGCCTAGGTAGTTGTTAGGCGCAATCCACAGCCGCTTTTAGTTGTGTTTAGGATAGGATCAGGTTTGCAGTCTACAGAGTTTCCACGTCTCAGAGCTCGTTCTTGTATTTTTGGGTATTTGTCAGATCACTGTGTTCGCTCTGATCGCTAAGCACACTGTGTTTCTGGATTGCCTTCATAACACCTGTCATTAGCAAACATAACATTTGGCCAAGACAGTGACGGATGGTGCGATCGGACACTGATGAACCTTGACCTTGAAGTTCTCTTCTGTCCACTTTGGATGTTGTTCTGGGCTCTTTGGTTGTCATTCGTATTATCCATCTCTTCAATTTGTCATTAATTTTCCTCTTGCGGCCACGTCCAGGGAGGTCGGCTACAGTCCCATAGACCTTACACTTTTGAATAAGGTCTTTGTGAAGGCAGGGGGAAACAGGGTAAGCTGTGACATTGCCTATTGTGAATGGTGGATCTTCAGTTATCAGCTGCGTATAAAAGTGTTATCTGTCATTGTAATCCTGCCTCTGATGTTAAAGAATCTCCTGAAAACTCTACATGAAAGGACAACAAGCGTAAATCTAAAAAAGTCCCAATGGGCAATGTGAAACTTTCAAGATTACTATTTTTTTCTAATAAAGGTTTTGATATGTAAAAATGTCAAACATTTTAAAAAAATACAGCACAAAAAGCCTAATTTAAAGAATAAGTAATTTTCAGATGAAACATTCCCTTAAAGGTTGAAAACATGCTGAGGTAAGTCTTGTCAGACAGGAAAGCCATGACCTTAAAGAACATGCTTTTTTAAATACAGTGTATAGAAAAGCAAAAATTGTACCAGAAATTTGTAAAGTTGCTCATTAACTGGCCCAGAAAGCCCAAAAGATTCCTGATAACAAGGTGCAGTCCCTCAGATATCCAAAAGAGCATGTCACTTAGATGCACAAAAATCTCCGGAAAGACCAACATTTCCTTTGCTGTGTGATCACTGCGTCATCATATTCCGCCCCAAGGTCTAGAAGCCAATTTAGTCATAATGAATGTGGCATGGATGCGGCATAACCTGCTGAAAATGGAGCATGTTTGTTTATATGAAAAATAGTCCAGAAAAGAATTTATAGAAAAATTAGCAAGTATGTATGTAGACCCTTAAGGACTTTATGTCTGTGGCGTAACTTGAAGCTCCTGGGACCCAATGCAAAATCTCCAATAACTATCACCATGCATCTGTATTGGTATTGGTCTTCTCATCTGGACCTAAGGTCCTCTTAAGCTCCAGGGCTCGAGTGTGACTGCAGCCCCAGCACCTACTATAGTTAGTTATAGTTACACCCTTGCTTTCTTTTCCCTTCACCCTGGACTTGACAAGCATAAACAATGGGTTCCGGAATCTGTCCAGGTTAGTCTGGCCAATGCAAAGTGAGCTCAGTGACATCTCCCTTGTGGTCAATAGACATTGGGCTCAACTCATCAGAACCAGCGTTGTTCACTCCAGTCTTGATGAGGGGGAATGCTGAAGTCAAATGTTACTGATTCATGAAAAAGTGCATGCCTCTTCATGAATCTGGAGCAACTGACAATTGGCATACACGTCCAGAAACCGCACTCCATTCAGGAACTGGAGTAAGATTTCTAGCATAGGGAACAACACAGCTTGTCAAGACTTAGACAAGCTGTGGTGGACCGCCTTGGCTGGGCCAACATCTCGTCCCAGTTCTGCACATTTTGTTGGAACTTGGAGAAACTGACGTGAAAACTCCCAAAGTTGTAAAATTTTGGAGTACATCTAAGTTGCACCAAAATTTTCCAACTTTTCAGTTTTTACATCATGAGAGCTTTGGTGAATTGGGCCTTTTGTCTTTAACGCTACACATTATACACAAATTGATAATTATGATATGTATGTACTTGGCACCAGACAAGTTTTTATGTAAAATACTTTACTAGTTTGAGCAATTAAATTTTGCATTCATCAAGTTGCCCCAAAGGAACCAAAGTCATCAGTTCTGCAAAAGTCCAAATTGTTCTTCTGCCTCGTAAGAATCATCTTTACTCGGGAGTAAACCGAAAGCCGATACACAAACCATTCACTGGAGAAGATTGCCAACTCAAAAATGTCATCACTTGTGCTCGCTATCTCATCTTCACCTAGTTAAAGAGTAGCTGCTACAAGCCTCCGTGATGTTTCCTAGCAGCTTTCCAAAGCCCAAAATACGATATTCCAAACAGGAAGACAAGAAATTCAGATTCTGTAGTTTTACTAGACAAGTGTTCCAGGCCAAGTACAGTTGGCGACAAAAAAGACTGAGTACACCAAGAAATAAATACAGTTGGAGGTGTAAATAATTAATAATCAGGTCAAGAAATGTTTGGATAAAGTAAGGAGTTGTTTGCTTTCATAATCTTATTCTGTCCCTTATCACATTTTCCTTAGGCCAATACTTATGTTCTTCTTGGTATTCTATGTTCTATGAGAAGAGAAGTGGAAACACCAACGTACCCCAAAGGGAAAAAAACTAAAGAAATTCAATACCTAACTGGATGAAAAACTAAAGTCCCTCAAAAATGAGAGAACCAAGCAAATATTGTGTAATAGTACATACAAGGGGTCAATGAAGATTTTGTCACCATAACTAAGTAACCATGTGTGGGCATCAACACTATTAAAAGTCAACAGCTCTCTGGTCAATCCATTAAAAGTGGGCAACTTGATGGCCCTAATCTCATAGACAATAGCAAAGGGGGAAAAAAGGCAAAAAATAGAAGAGATTCCACAGAAGGAAGAAAACATTTCAGTTTACTTGTTTTATGGCTTTAGACTCATTGTGCCAAGCGAAGGAGGAGAAGTAGATGGGGCACGACCAACGTAGAATTGGATGTTCCTCAGGAACTTGGGCCAATTCGAGCCTACGCAAGACTTCTTTTCTACCCTGAGACAGTAGCTCTAAGCCATAATGTAAGTAGTGCTGAAGACATATTTTAGACCTTTAAAGACACTCATTTACATCTAGTAAGCCATCTATATCCACCAGGCCATCTGTAGTATAAGGTCACATGCACTTGTTGAGTATTTGGTCAGTATTTTACCTCAGTATGTGTAAGCCAAAATCAGGAGTGGGTGATAAATACAGAAGTGCTGACGTGTTTCTATTATTCTTTTCCTCTGACTGTTCCACTCCTGGTTTTAGCTTACAAATACTGAGGTAAAATACTCACCAAATACTCAACATGTGCACGTGGCCTAAAGGGTTTTTATGATTTTAAAGGTCAACTTGGGTAATCTCTGGTATTGCATTTTTTCATTTCAAATGAAACAGTAAGTTAGATTTCTTGTTGAATTTTTGTTACTTGCGTCTTCTCAGGGTCACGCCCTAGACGCATTTTACGTCAATCCAAGGCGAGTCCCAGTGGGTGCACATCAAACAAGTAAGCTTTTAAGCTATCTAAATACATGAAACGATGTTACTAGAATCATAATGTTTCAACGAGTGAATAAACCCAAGAACAACAGCTGTCATGTCAATTCACACCATACATCGAAAGTGATGACCAAGGTCATCCTCTGTTGTTCATCAACAGGACATCATAATACTATTATTATAGAAGTGGAAATATATGCAAACTCAATGGGGTGTTTGTAAATAATATGGAAATGTGGTTCCTTTAGGCTCAAATTGTTGAATAGATTTGATATTTAGTAGAGATGAGCAAGCACTACAATGCTTGGATGCTCGTTACTCGAACCAAGCAATCCCTAATACTCACATGCTCGTTTCGAGTAACAAGCATAATCGGAGTCAATAGGAAATCCGAGGTTTTTTTTCCAGCAGATCCAACAAGGAGTTCTGGGAGGCAGTGAAAATGTTGAAATATATATATCAAAAGGGCTGAATGGAAGAAGAACAGCATGGGGAAGACCCCTGGAAAGATCTCTGATTCCCAGATTGCTGCTGGGAACAATGGGGTCACACTTTTACTACACTTTAAGAACTGACAATAAAACATTCCAAACCAATGAGAAATTGCACTTTACAGAAAAAAAAATTTAAGAAACATTATTTCCTATATAATGACTAGTATATAAGGCACAAATTAAACAGAAAGTAAAAAAAAATTTTAGTAAAAAAAATATTTTTTACATTAATTTCTACTACATTTTTATTATTTTTTTTAATAAAAAAAATGTCAGTGTAATTTCTGAAGGAAGCAAGAACTGCCAAAAATTAGATGGAAGAGGGACTCAGATACACCCTGTATTAGACATAAAGGAGGGTCTCATGTTATGATCATTTTGTCATGTAATGATACTCCTAGACTTATAAAGGCTATGCACTAAGTGTAAAGCCTGCCAAAAATTACTAGCATACACCCCTGAAGGCACCAACTGTACTGACAATTTAAATTTTGTAAGCAAAGTATAGCTGTGGTACTCCTACACTCATAAAGGGTTTGCACACAGTACAAAGCCAGAAAAAAATTACAAGGAGTGTCATCCATATACTCTTTTAGGCAGCAAGTGGAGTGCCTCATAAAAAAATTAACAAAGTATAGCTGAGGTACTTATACACTCATAAAATCACATAGTGCAAAGCCAGAAAAAAGTTATAAAGAGGATCATTAATTCACCATTGAAAGCAACAACTGGAAGAACATTGAAAACATTATTTGCTGCTGTCATCTTGTGGTGTGGAAAAGTGGGGGCTAATTCAAGCTTTGTTTATTTTTATCAGAGTGAGACTGTCAGCATTCTTTGGTGCCGGGCGAAAGTTGCTGTCTGTTATTACTTCCCCCTGCAGCACTACAAACCTGCTCAGACAAGACGCTAGCAACAGGGCAGTGAGACCCAATAGTTGAAGGTCGCCAAAGAATTAGGGAGTATGCTGCTTTGGTCAGCCAGATATTGCTTGACCATCTTTAAAAACTTCACTCTTTGTCAAAAATACCAAGATGAGACCTTGGACACTGGGATGGTGTCATGAAATTGGCCCAGGCCATTGATAGTATACCCCTGACTCTGCTGTGTTGTATTCGTCAACTCTGCACCTTGGTTGGGCAAGGGGGAAGCTTACCCACGACACTAGCATTGCCTGATGGGAATTTTTTCAACATATTTTCCACAATGGCCTTCTGGAATACCACCATTTTAGAAGATCTCTCCGCCTCAGGAAGGAGAGATGCAAAGTTCCCCTTGTAGCGCGAGTCTAGCAGAGTGATCAACCAGTACTTTTTTTGGTCAAGAAAAATATAATGTGAGAATCACAGGAAATCCAAAGGTACATAAAGTCGGCCATATGTGCCAAGTTCTCTACAGTCACCACTTCCCTGTCTCCACCATTATGACGACTCTCCATGTCCTTCTCTTCCTCCTTCCTCATTAACTTCTGTTGCACTAACAAACAGCTCCTGTTCATCCTCCTCAGCCTCCACCTTCTCAAAGTTACCCAATCCACGCTGATGAGATGAGGCTGAGCTGGATGGTATCTCCCTGTCTGATGTCTTCCTCCATCTCCACCTGGTACGCATGCTTAGATTCATGTTTAATTGTGAGCAGCGACTGTTTAAGTAGGCACAGAAGCATGATCGTTGAGCTGATTATGGCACCATCGCCGTTCACCATCTTTGTGGAGTCCTCAAAGCCATAGAGAACCGCTCAAATGTCCATGCCCACTTTTCAGTGTTTATGTGCAAAGGCTGACCAGAATACTGATGGGCATGTTGGAGCTGGTATTCGACATCTGGCCTGTGTTGCTCACATAACTTTGCAAGCATGTGCATTGTCGAGTCACACACCAGTTGGTGAGCTGGCACTTGCAAGCCCTGATGCAGCACTGCCAGAGCGGCAGCAACTCTAGCCGACTCGCGGTAATAGGCACTGATGCTGTGTACCTTGACCAGAAGCTGTGACAAATCTGGGTAGGTTTTCAGAAACCGCTGAACTACCAAATTGAGCATGTGGGCCAAGCATGGCATGTGTGTGAGCATGCCAAGCTTCACAGCCGCCACTAGGTTATGCCCATTATCACACACAACCAAGCATTGCTGGTATAAGGTGGGGATGCCACATTGGGAGAAAAAATTTCGGCTGGGGAATGAATATCGGGGGATGGCTGAAACCCTTGGTGTCAACAAGCCTAAACAATTTCACAATATTTCCACATCAAACAGCCTGGAGATTTGCCCGTTTAGTGTTTGGGCCTGCATGTGGCTGGTAACTTTCTCTTTCATTCCAAGGCCTGGGGTAGGGACCGCTAAATGCAGTGCTGGGACAATAATTTGGAAGTACCTGATGATGGTGCATTAGAATGTGCAAGGATAGGTGCAGGATGGGAGGCATCTGCGCCAGTGACATGGACCAAGGATTGGAAAGTACCTAGCACAGAGGAAGAGGCAGTGCTTTCACCTGCATTGGCACCAATCGCGAACCCAGGCGTTCGGCCCATGACATACCATGGAAGTTTATACCAAGGAAGGTGACGGGCACAAGGGGGCATTCTTTGCGTCTGGAGGAGAGAAGGTTTTTCCACCAACATAGAAGAGGATTCTTTACTGTTAGGGCAGTGAGAATCTGGAATTGCTTGCCTGAGGAGGTGGTGATGGCGAACTCAGTCGAGGGGTTCAAGAGAGGCCTGGATGTCTTCCTGGAGCAGAACAATATTGTATCATACAATTATTAGGTTCTGTGGAAGGACGTAGATCTGGGTATTTATTATAATGGGATATAGGCTGAACTGGATGGACAAATGTCTTTTTTCGGCCTTACTAACTATGTTACTATGTTACATGTGCCTGATCATGCTGGTGGTGGTTAGGCTCTTAGTGGTCAGGCCCTTGCTGATCTTGGCATGGCACAGGTTGCAAATTGTCATTTTTGTCTTTGAACTATGTTTAAAAAAAGTCTGCAATAGTAGTTCCCTTTGCACCACTCCACAGAATGTGTGATTTATTGGGGCGTCTTTCCACCGAGTTACCAGCAAATTCAGAGACAAATAATTTCCTAGGCACCAGAGAGAGGATTCTATTCCTTTATTTATCCAACATGCATCATAAAAGCAATGTTTCGGCCAACAAGCAGCCTTTTTCAAGCATAAAGCTTCATCTGCCATTTTGGTTATGCTTGATAAAAATTGATCACCCGCAGCAATCAAAATTTTTTTTTTGGTTTATACCACCATAATGTAAGACAAAGCATGTATACCATATATACTCGATTATAAGCCGAGACCCCTAATTCTGCCACAAAAAACTGGGAAAACTTGCTGAGTATACCCAAGTATAAGCCTAGGGTGGGAAATGCAGCAGCTACTGGTAATTTTCAAAAATAAAAATAAATACCAATAACAGTAAAATTAATTGAGACATCAGTAGGTTAAGTGATTTTGAATATCCATATTGAATCAGGAGCCCCATATAATGCTCCATACAGTTCATGATGGCCCCCATAAAATGCTCCATACAAAATATGCCCCATATAATGCTCCATAAAGTTTATGATGGGCCCCATAAGATGCTCTATATTAAAATATGTCCCATATAAAGCTGCACAAAGGTTAATAATGGCCCCATAAGATGCTCCATAGAGACATTTGCCCCATACAATGCTGCATAAAGGTTAATAATAGCCCCATAATATGCTCCATAGAGACATTTGCCCCATAAGATGCTTCATACAAACATCTGCCCCATATGCAGTTGCTGCGATTAGAAAAAGAAATTACATACTCACCTTTTGTCGCTCAGGCCCCCGGCACTTGCTATATTCACCTGTCCCCGTTCCACCGCCGGGTGCAGCTCCGTCTTTGGCATCCTCTGCACTGACATTCAGGCAGAGGGCGCGCACTAACCACGTCATCGCGTCCTCTGACCTGAACGTCACAGCCAGAGGACGCGGAAGAAGGAGCCGCGCCCGGCCATGGAACGGGGACAGATGAATATCGCGCAATGCTCACCCTCCCCATTATACTCACCTGCTCCAGGCGCGGTCCCTGCTTCTCACTGACAGATGGTCTCCGGGTACTGACAGCTTCTTCCAGTGTTGAGCGGTCACTGGTACTGCTCATTAAAGTAATGAATATGCGGCTCCACCCCTATGGGAGTGGAGTCGCATCCATATTCCTTACTTTAATGAAAGGTACCACGTGACCGCTCAACACAGGAAGAGCTGCCGGCGCCTGGAGACCATCGGAGATGCAAGGACCAGGCCAGGAGCAGGCGAGTATGTGACAGCCGCCGCTGCCCCTCCCCTACAGCCCCCCTGGGACAATGACTCGAGTATAAGCCGAGAGGGGCACTTTCAGCCTAAAAAATGGCCTGAAAATCTCGGCTTATACTCGAGTGTATACGGTAAGTGTATAGATGACAAATTCAAAGGAGAAAACTTTTTGCACTCTTTTTTTGGAATGTTATATACTACTGAAATGTAAAACAAAGCAGGTAATACTGCATGGATGATTAATTAAATCCAAAGAAAAATTTTGCACACTTCTTTTGAGTGTTATATACCACCGAAATTTAATAGAAAATCACGTTAAACGCTATGGATGACTAATTGAATCCAGAAAAAAAGTCAACCTTTTTTTGGAGTCTTAGATAACACCGAAATGTAAAAAAAAGCATGTAATACTCTATGGATGACAATATAGTCCATTTTTTCACCCCCAAGAAAAAAATATGGTCACATGCAGCAGATATATATTTAGCAATGGACTGCAAAGCCCTAAGCCCTGCCTAAACGTTGTATTCTGCCACTCTCCCTGCTCCTGCAACTGTCCTTAGGCTAAATGCAGAATGTATCTGAAACAAACAGCAAAGCACAGGAATAGCCCTTAGAAGGACTGTTAGTATGATAGTTCAGCATCAGCACCAGTATCAACACTAGAGGGCGCCCATTAATTAATCTGTCCTGGATAACTGTTCGCTCCCTCCAATCAGACCTGTCCCTGAGCTGTGCAATGGCGTCAGTCAGCTGAGCACAGCGTCACCAGTCCTTTTATAACCTCTGATAATAATATAATAATAATAATTTTTATTTATATAGCGCCAACATATTCCGCAGCGCTTTACAAATTATAGAGGGGACTTGCACAGACAATAGACATTACAGCATAACAGAAATACAGTTCAAAACAGATACCAGGAGGAATGAGGGCCCTGCTCGCAAGCTTACAAACTATGGGGAAAAGGGAGACACGAGAGGTGGATGGTAACAATTGCTATAGTTAATGATTGGCAATCACATTTTAGCAATTTTTTTATATCATGAAAGATCTTTAGTTAAAAAAAAAAAAAAAAAAGAAGAAATCTTGCAATGTTCACACTGGCCACTGTGGATTTTTTAGATTCGTACTTTCAGCCCTTTCAGGAACCATTTTCTGCAGGCTATTTACCATCAGATACAGAAACAAGGTTACAATGACTGATAACACCTCTATATACAGTAGATAACACAGGATCCACCATTCACAATAGGTGATGTCACAGCTCACCTCCTCCTCCTGTACAATGACTGATAACACCTCTATATACAGTAGATAACACAGGATCCACCATTCACAATAGGTGATGTCACAGCTCACCTCCTCCTTCTGTACAATGACTGATAACACCTCTATATACAGTAGATAACACAGGATCCACCATTCCTAATAGGTGATGTCACAGCTCACCTCCTCCTCCTGTACAATGACTGATAACACCTCTATATACAGTAGATAACACAGGATCCATCATTCACAATAGGTGATATCACAGCTCACCTCCTCCTCCTCCTGTTCAATGACTGAAAACACCTCTATATACAGTATATAACACAGGATCCACCATTCACAATAGGTGATGTTACAGCTCCCCTCCTCCTGTACAATGACTGATAACACCTCTATATACAGTGGATAACACAGGATCCACCATTCACAATAGGTGATGTTACAGCTCACCTCCTCTTCCTGTACAATGACTGATAACACCTCTATATTCAGTAGATAACACAGGATCCACCATTCACAATAGGTGATGTCACAGCTCACCTCCTCCTCCTGTACAATGACTGATAACACCTCTATATACAGTAGATAACACAGGATCCACCATTCACAATAGGTGATGTTACAGCTCACCTCCTCAGTACAATGACTGATAACACCTCTGTATACAGTAGATAACACAGGATCCACCATTCACAATAGGTGATGTCACAGCTCACCTCCTCCTGTACAATGACTGATAACACCTCTATATACAGTGGATAACACAGGATCCACCATTCACAATAGGTGATGTCACAGCTCACCTCCTCTTCCTGTACAATGACTGATAACACCTCTATATACAGTAGATAACACAGGATCCACCATTCACAGTAGGTGATGTCACAGCTCACCTCCTCCTCCTGTACAATGACTGATAACACCTCTATACACAGTAGATAACACAGGATCCACCATTCCTAATAGGTGATGTCACAGCTCACCTCCTCCTCCTGTACAATGACCAGGGGTGGATTAAGGGTAGCCAGGGCCCCGGGCTGTTCAGACACTGTGGGCCCCCCCCCCCCGGTCATGTGACGGGGGTCATGTGACGGGGGTCATGTGCCGGGGGTCAAGTGACGGGGGTCATGTGACGGGGGTCATGATATACCCGAACCAGATTATTCCAGAAAAATGGCCAGGCCCTACTCTACTGTAACCTATTAAATATTTGTTAAAATCTGCAATACAATTTAGGTATATCTTGACCAATAATATCACATACAAGGAACAAATACCACCGCACCATGACCAGACCACAAATTACAACCACAGTGATCGAATAATATCACATACAAGGAACAAATACCACCGCACCATGTCAAGACCACATATTACCACTTGGTGACCAAATATCACATACAAGGGACAAATACCACAACACCATGTCCAGACCACATATTACCACCACATAGTGACTGAATACTACAATACTGATCAGTAAAAAACAACAACACAATACTATCACCATAAGTGCCAGTATTCACAGGAGATCTGTACTTAGTATGCAGTGTCTGTGTAGAGGTAATACAGAGATCACTGGGGGTATTATACACAGGACCTCTATATAGTATACAGTGTATAGTGTCAGTGTATAGGTAACACTGACTCACCAGTGACGTCTCTAGGTGAAGTCCTTCATCTTTCATCCAGCACAGACCGCCATCATTTCTTCCAGCCAGGGCTCGTTTCTGCAGGAAATAACACAGTTATCTCGAGCTCCGCTTGCAGAACACATTACTTAATTTTTCACAACTTCTACATTACACCACATGAAGAAAAAAAGGCGATATAGTGTCACTCTATACAGTAACAGGACCGACCCCCATTTAAAACAGTATACTCAAAAAATAAAATAAATGCATCACTGCAGTAATAATATCCCTTAATTAGCCCCTATGGTAATAATATTCCCCACCCTGGCCCCGTGTGTCTCATTCCTGGCTCCTGCAATATGTGCGCGCATCCTGCCCTCATGAGTATCCATTCTACCCCATATGATCTCCACATCCTGCCCCATCTGTCTCCATCATATCCATCCTGCCCCATGATCCAATCCTGCCCCATGTCTTTCATTCTGCCCCGTGTCTCCAATCATGCCCATGCCTCCAGTCCTGCCCCCAGTGTGTCCAGCAATCTGCCTCAGTATGTCCAGCATATTGCCCCAGTGTCCAGCAATCTGCCCCAGTGTCTCCAGCATATTGCCCCCAGTGTGTCCAGCATTGCCCCCAGACAGTGTGTCCAGCAATCTGCCCCAGTGTCTCCAGCAATCTGCCCCAGTGTCTCCAGCAATCTGCCCCAGTGTCCTCCAGCAATCTGCCCCAGTGTCCTCCAGCAATCTGCCCCAGTGTCCTCCAGCAATCTGCCCCAGTGTCCTCCAGCAATCTGCCCCAGTGTCCTTCAGCAATCTGCCCCAGTGTCCTCTAGCATTGCCCCAGCGTCCTCCAGCAATCTGCCCCAGCGTCCTCCAGCAATCTGCCCCAGTGTCCTCCAGCAATCTCCCCAGTGTCCTCCAGCAATCTGCCCCAGTGTCCTCTAGCATTGCCCCAGCGTCCTCCAGCAATCTGCCCCAGCGTCCTCCAGCAATCTGCCACAGCGTCCTCCAGCAATCTGCCCCAGCGTCCTCCAGCAATCTGCCCCAGCGTCCTCCAGCAATCTGCCCCAGTGTCCTCCAGCAATCTGCCCCAGTGTCCTCTAGCATTGCCCCAGCGTCCTCCAGCAATCTGCCCCAGCGTCCTCCAGCAATCTGCCCCAGCGTCCTCCAGCAATCTGCCCCAGTGTCCTCCAGCAATCTGCCCCAGTGTCCTCTAGCAATCTGCCCCAGTGTCCTCCAGCAATCTGCCCCAGTGTCCTCTAGCAATCTGCCCCAGTGTCCTCCAGCAATCTGCCCCAGTGTCCTCCAGCAATCTGCCCCAGTGTCCTCTAGCAATCTGCCCCAGTGTCCTCTAGCAATCTGCCCCAGTGTCCTCTAGCAATCTGCCCCAGTGTCCTCCAGCAATCTGCCCCAGTGTCCTCTAGCATTGCCCAAGTGTCCTCCCGCAATCTGCCCCAGTGTCCTCCCGCAATCTGCCCCAGTGTCCTCCAGCAATCTGCCCCAGCGTCCTCCAGCAATCTGCCCCAGTGTCCTCTAGCAATCTGCCCCAGTGTCCTCCAGCAATCTGCCCCAGTGTCCTCCAGCATTGCCCCAGTGTCCTCCCGCAATCTGCCCCAGTGTCCTCCCGCAATCTGCCCCAGCGTCCTCCAGCAATCTGCCCCAGCGTCCTCCAGCAATCTGCCCCAGTGTCCTCCAGCATTGCCCTCAGTGTTTCCACCGTTATAAAAACAAAAAACAAAGTCTCCTCACCTGTCCGCGCTCCAGCGCTGAGCTCCCTCCAACAGAGCACACTCGCCGGCGACTGACAATGATGTCAGACGCCGGCGACGTGTGCGCCTGCGGCCGACATCAGCCGCCAGCCTCCAATTGGCTGGCGGCTGTTATTAACTATTGACGTGCGGGCGAGCGCCTGCACGTCAATAGGAAACCGCCGCAGCGCCGGAAGGGGCCCGGTGAGCAGATGAGAAGGGGCCCGATGCGGGCCCCCTCTCTCTGCCCACCGGGTACGGCGGGGGCACATAAATGCCGGCGGCGGCGGCGGCCGGCATTCACAGATGATTATCAGAGGGTCAATCTGTGCGGTAGCCCAGGGCCCCCCCAGACCACTGGGCCCTGGGCTACCGCCCATATTGACCCTCTGATAATCCGCCCCTGACAATGACTGATAACACCTCTATATACAGTAGATAACACAGGATCCACCATTCACAATAGGTGATGTTACAGCTCACCTCCTCTTCCTGTACAATGACTGATAACACCTCTATATACAGTAGATAACACAGGATCCACCATTCACAATAGGTGATGTCACAGCTCACCTCCTCCACCTGTACAATGACTGATAACATCTCTATATACAGTAGATAACACAGGATCCACCATTCCCAATAGGTGATGTCACAGCTCACCTCCTCTTCCTGTACAATGACTGATAACACCTCTATATACAGTAGAAAACACAGGATCCACCATTCACAATAGGTGATGTCACAGCTCACCTCCTCCTCCTGTACAGTGACTGATAACACCTCTATATACAGTAGATAACACAGGATCCACCATTCACAATAGGTGATGTCACAGCTCACCTCCTCTTCCTGTACAATGACTGATAACACCTCTATATACCGTAGATAACACAGGATCCACCATTCACAATAGGTGATGTCACAGCTCACCTCCTCCTCCTGTACAATGACTGATAACACCTCTATATACAGTAGATAACACAGGATCCACCATTCACAATAGGTGATGTCACAGCTCACCTCCTCCTCCTGTACAATGACTGATAACACCTCTATATACAGTAGATAACACAGGATCCACCATTCACAGTAGGTGATGTCACAGCTCACCTCCTCCTCCTGTACAATGACTGATAACTCCTCTATATACAGTAGATAACACAGGATCCACCATTCACAATAGGTGATGTTACAGCTCACCCTGCTCCGCCTCCCTTCACAACAGGAAATTAGAGTCTAAAAGCCCCAGTGGCCAGTGTGAAAAATGTAAGATTTTTTTTTTAAGATTGTGATATGGAAAAAAATTGTGAAAAATATTTTAAAAGTAAGTTTAACAGAAAAAAAAAATGTTTAAAAGACAGGTAATATTCTAAAGACACATTCCAATGGGATGAATATTCCTCCATAGACCATTATGGGGATCATAACTTTGGAAAGAAAAATTGATGACCATGAAACAATTGGATTATAACAACCTCAAGTCCTCGCTTAGAGCATTGAGTATTTTGCATTTATAAAATAGATGAGAAAGACATTCTTTGTTACAATCCAATGGAATCCAAGACAATACATTTCTGGTTCGGAAAATGTTCCTACATTTTTCTTAAAGGGAACCTGTCACCCCGAAAATCGCGGGTGAGGTAATCCCACCGGCATCAGGGGCTTATCTGCAGCATTCTATAATGCTGTAGATAAGCCCCCGATGTTACCTGAAAAAGGAGAAAAAGACGTTAGATTATACTCACCCAGGGGCGGTCCCGCTGCTGGTCTGGTCAGATGGGCGTCTCCGGTCCGCTGCGGCGCCTCCTATCTTCTTTCCATGACGTCCTCTTCTGATCTTCGGCCACGGCTCCGGCGCAGGCGTACTTTGCTCTGCCCTGTTGAGGGCAGACAAAGTACTGCAGTGCGCAGGCGCCGAGCCTCTGACCTTTCCGGCGCCTGCGCACTGCTGTACTATCCTCTGCCCTCAACAGGGCAGAGCAAAGTACGCCTGCGCCGGAGCCGTGGCTGAAGATCAGAAGAGGACGTCATGGAAAGAAGATAGGAGGCGCCGCAGCGGACCGGAGACGCCCATCTGACCAGACCAGCAGCGGGACCGCCCCTGGGTGAGTATAATCTAACGTCTTTTTCTCCTTTTTCAGGTAACATCGGGGGCTTATCTACAGCATTATAGAATGCTGCAGATAAGCCCCTGATGCCGGTGGGATTACCTCACCCCCGATTTTCGGGGTGACAGGTTCCCTTTAAGATCCGGTGATATAGGGAAATCCTGTGCTGTCACAGTCAGAACGTCATGGATAATTCCTCTGCCTAAGCGGATTCTTGGGTTGTGTTTGAGCAGACCTTTTGCAGTTCTTTCCCTCTAAATCCTGCTTAGGTCAGATCTCCTGTAAGTGTAAAAAGATTTGTCTTGTTCCATTATAGACTTGTGTATGGTGTTGAGTAACACTCAGAGACACACATTGTTTTGGGGGGGTTTCGTTATTTTTTTCATGAAATTTAGGTTAGATCATGGATATAGATTAGATAGATAATAGATAGATAGATAATAGATAGATAGATAATAGATAGATAGATGATAGATAGATAGATAGATAGATAATGATAATAGATTATAGATAGATAAATAGATAGATATATAGATAGATTATGATAATAGATAGATAGATAGATAATAGATAGATAGATAGATACTGTAGATAATAGATAGATAGACAGATAGATAGATAATAGATAGATAATAGTTAGATAATAGATACTAGATAAATAGATAGATAGATAGATAGATTATGATAATAGATAGATAGATAGATAATAGATAGATAGATACTGTAGATAATAGATAGATAGACAGATAGATAGATAATAGATAGATAATAGTTAGATAATAGATACTAGATAAATAGATAGATAGATTATGATAATAGATAGATAGATAGATAGATAGATAGATAGATAGATAGATAGATAGATAATAGATAGATAGATAGATACTGTAGATAATAGATAGATAGACAGATAGATAGACAGATAGATAGATAATAGATAGATAATAGATAGATAATAGATAGATGATAGATAGATGATAGATAGACAATAGATAGATAGATAAATGATAGATTGATAGATAATAGATAGATAATAGATAGATAATAGATAGATAATAGATAAATAGATTGATAGATAATAGATAGATTATTATAATAGGTAATAAATAGATAATAGATGATAGATTATGATAATAGATAATAGATAGATGTGCATTCATTATAACCTCATTAGCTCTTGCGATTAACATTTGTGCCAACCTTTAACTTTCCCCATATTTCATAATCACCCCAATTTTTCAGAATACAAATTCTGTTTCGAACCTTCAAGACAAACAAATCTAAACTGCGGGTGACAGTGGGCAGACGGATGGCATACTTCGGAGACATCCCTAACCTATATTCTCACATGATAGCTTCAGTAGTCTCGTGCCACTCATCTTGGAATATGGCAAGTCCTAATCTAAAGGAGGAAGCCTGAGCATTCTAAGAACAGTCTTTTGCTTTAAAATTAATGTGAATTATTTTACATTTTAAACAGTCCATCATTTACAAAAGTTCCACAAGACCAGTGACATCTGTACTATTGATAATGACTGGAAGCTAAGCAAGTGCGGAAATACAGGTCTGTCCATTACTTGTGTTACTGATTTTCCATCAGCTTGGTCCCTTCGTTCCTTTACGCAATAATCCACTCATCTTCTCAGCTCATATATGGGTCATACTCTTTACGCAGACCGTAAATGACCAACCACCCTGACCATTAATGCCAATAAGATTACAACTCACCAGTATGTAGATGACCAGTAAATTTCCAGGTTATACGACCTGGAGATGACTCGACTCGCACTTAAGAAAGGGATTGGTTTCTAGTCCCATGTCTCATTATAGCTTGGAAATTGGTGAAAGGAGTCTTCACATCTCCCTTGATTGATGCAGTGATATGAATGTAGTGGGGGTTGTTCTCCGCCACGGCTCCTGGTGTCTGTTATTGTCTGCAGCACTTATGTGCTCTCCAGCTCTGCTGCCAGGGGTCACTCATAGCCGCTGAGTTCTCTGATTTACTCAACCAGCTGTCCGGGTATGAGTGCTACCAAAAGCAAGGTTCCAATGGGTTCCTTTGCCCCAAGCAAACATATTAGTAAGGACATTGTGGGATATATGGCGCATCATCACTTGGATCGTGTTACCTCTGACAGCGACACCATCAGTTTAAGTTATTGTTCGGCAAAGAATTGTCTACCTGATCACAAGTCACTAGGAGGGTTAGTTTCTGGGCCCTTTTTTATATATAAAAAAAAATACACTAAGTCCATTAGTGTACTGTGTTATGAAATGGACTGTTGATTAATTTTAGGTTACTATCCATTTCTGTGGTGAGGTCACATTGACATTACTAAGGCTGTGTTTGTGTTAAAGAGCTTGAAAAGGATTGCATACAGTGCTTGGAGACTTCAGAGTGTTGCAAACATCTTTTTAGGGAATTTAGCATCTTTGCAGTATTTCGAATCGAAGCTAATTAATTTGCTGTAAATCACATTTTGGGGCGAAAAAGTTTTCTAACTGGCAAATCAAATAGAAAAAGATAAGCAGGGATTAAAGTAGGAGATTTCTATCTAGCTTATATTGAAAACATTTGTCTCTGGAGCCCACAAGCTTGGTCTACTCACTGGTGCTATACTAGTCTAGTTTTTCACCTAGCTTTGAATATGGGATCACAAAAGATTACTTTTGAGATACAGTTAATTTTATTGGCTTCCAGTGGTAGGTATGAGAGTTTCAGTAGCTTCCGTTTTAATTTAGAAATTAACGAAACTTGTGAGTTTGATAATATAGACCAACCAATGGGAAACATGGTATAGTGTAGGTGGAGAAAGAAATAGATGTATAGCTTAGGTGGTGAAAATGAAATGTAATTTTTATAATCTGAGGAAAGCACGAGGTAGCAGCTGAGACTCTGAATTCAGAGATGTGTCAATTATTAGGCTGAATGCTGTAGTTTACTTACAATGAAGGTTTTATCATTAGGAGATTATCATTGCCCTGACCACAGCGCACGCAAGCACTGGTCCAACCATAATGCCAGAAAAATTTTGATTTTTCTTAATGCGTAAATGAGCTGTTAAGATTTATGGGCAGGATAGAGATCTCCTTGAGAATCTGCCTCCAGAGCTTATTTTAAATGAAAGGGGGGCGGTACCAGTGTGAGACATGTAATGGATGACAGTCCGCTCTTCTGATCCACATGTCTCACAGTGGTAACGCCCCTTTTCATGTAAAATAAACTCTGGAGGCAAATTCTCAGGAAGGTTTATGCCTCTCCCATAGATCTTAACGGCTTTCTTACATATTAAGAAAAATGTGGATTTCTCTGGAATAAGACATCAGATCACAGATATCAAGGTATCCTTTTATTCAACTTCCTATGTCCCACGTAGAGGGCTTAGGATGGATGATCCTACTGACAGATACACTTTAAAGGTCGACATCTGATTCCGACAGATCTCATGGATGGACTGATGAATCATGTAGTAAGGCACTGGTAAAGTGAACAGGAACTGATGTAAAACATAGACCTCTATCTGCTATAAGGTAGCAATGGACCTCCCTTTGTCATTGACATCTTACATAAAGTAACAAACGGGGTAGCACGGTGGCTCAGTGGTTAGCACTGCAGCCTTGCAGTGCTGGAGTCCTGGGTTCAAATCCCACCAAGGACAACATCTGCATCAACATTGATCTACATCAACATTGTATGTTCTCCCCATGTTTGCGTGGGTTTCCTCTGGGTTCTCCAGCTTCCTTCCACATTCCAATGACATACTGATAGGGAATCTAGATTGTGAGTCCCATAGTAATATTAGCAAACCCTTAAGTACTTAGTAATATTACTACACCAAAATTTAGGCTGACAAAACACTCAATCCTACCCTTCAAACTCAACAAAATAACCAAAACTGCCTCCACAGCTCCTCTGTCCCCGATACTCTACTCTATGGCAATATCTCTTTTTCAAATAAATGGTGGAAACCTCCTTGTAGGGTAATGTAAACCAAGTAGAGTCTGTTGCCATGTGCTCGAAAAAGCACAAACCACAACAATCTGTCAAGTCCATAATTACGTTTCTAAGAAAAGGGGTAAGGTTGAATGGCTAAAACTGACCATACCAATAGAAATCTGCCAAGAGCTTCCCCCCATGGACCCTTACACAAGGACTTGGTGAACATGCATGTATCGGGAGACGGGAGTATGCTGCCATAGACTAAAATTCCTTACGAACACATTATTGGGCATTGAAATTTAACAAATGTCCCTTTTTGTCCTGATATGATCTGTCGGTGGACAGGCAGGACTCGTACCCATACACTTTAAAGGATTGGCTGGTTAGGCCAACAAGTTAAGAGTTTTATAACAAATAAAAGTAATTTTTTAAAAATGTCTCAAACTAAAAAAAGAACAGAACCTCACTTTCTGATGCTTACCCTGTCCCCCACTAGTCTCAACATCATGGTCTCACCTTAACGCCCAAGAAAATGGTATGTCGAGATTGAACCAGGAGAAAAGGTGAGTGTCAGACCAAGAACTGCGAGGGATTGGTGATCCTCGAATTTTTTCTAGACCGATCTAAATCTTTTAATAATATTTTTAGTCTGCCGAAGAACCCCTTATTTAATATGTATGGCCAGCTCAAACGTCCTTCTTCAGTCACACAGACTCTGTGAAGCCATTTTCGAAGATACATCTGTTATTATCAGAAGTATAATAGCTTGGCTACGTCTTTACGCATCGCTGCAAAATTTCCCATCTGTAGAAATGCTTTATAACGTGCGATATTGTGATGTATGTTACAAGATGCCAAAACCTCACAATAGCTCCTTAAAGACACTTGAAGATATTTGCCTGTTCTAGGTCAGGTCATTGTCTTCCCAGTCGACTCCTGCGTCTTTTGAGGAGTATAATATTAAGCAAGGCTGGTTGAAGAAGTCTGGATCGGGCTGGTAAGAGGTTACCGCAGACAAACAAACACTTGAGGTTTACGGTTGGATTTCACTGTGGTTGATTTCAATTGTACTCAAGTGAATCGTGAATTGTAAACTATAATAAAGAGTTGTCTAAACTTTTCTAACTTGACTCAAACATGCGAGAAAAGGTTTTTATGTGTTCCCTAGACTACAGAGGTATAACATTTCAGAAGTAAGGATGTCAGCTGCGTTCACTCTGAAAAATAATGGATGGTTGGTAGAGATGATTCAAGTAGATTTGTTAGGACCTAGTCTAGCGGCCACATTGATAATCTTAAGCCGGTTGACGGGAACCCTGTAAACCACGTGTGATGGCAATCATGACTGTTCATTTGGATAGCTAGTCTGGCGTGACTTCTCCATTCTAGCGTGACACAAATGTGATGTCACACTGGCTAATCAAAAAACGAGCCGTAGATGCCAGGAGGTAGAGGTGATTCTCAGGGTTTCCGTTCAGTGGCTACAGATTACTGAGTAGTCTGTGGACCGTTTCTTGTGGATCAATTCAAACCATCTCTAATGGATGGTTTCATCTATTATGATTAACTCACGGAATTGTCATGTGAAATTAGTCTAGCTTGACAACACCTCTTTTACTAAAGTGGATCCTAAGCAAGAGGACTGATCAAAGTGGATAAGACGTCTCTCCATACCCCGTAATCGGCTGGCCAGCTACTATATCTGGTGAAGTGGCCATATTTTACCCATGAGCTCCTACCAAAAAGAACATATAGGACTAGAAATTAGCAACTTGATTCACTCCTTCCTGGTTTGGCATCTAGTGGCAGCCAGTCTTCGCTTCTGCTCCTGCCATCCTGGGCACCTATGGTGCTTATCAGGCTCCATGTAACATCAGGACATTGCAAGACCCAGTAAGCCCTCCAGAAGTTGAGTCATGGATGAAGAAGTAAAGACTGACTGCTGTGAAGGGCCGGACAGAACGCCAGACCAGGGCAGGTATATTCGGATTGCCCATCTTTACATAGCTACCAGAGCAAGAGTTGACTCTTGACTATCCAGAGTACAGGTCTATCTCCTATGATGTCTTTGGGCTTTACTTGATGTGGGCATATAGACAAGAGTTATTGGGTTGGACATCCCCCTTTGAACCCCACTTTCATCACCATATACATGCAGACTCACCTACATAAGTGCAAGAGCATTATAACTAGTAGATCAAAACTGTTGGGCCATGGGCAAACTCTACCATTAAAGTGACCCTACATTTTAGTATACATCCTCGGAGTTACCACTCCCTAAAGAAGATACTTAACGATGAAGGCTTACATTATGACTAAGAAGGAAATAAAGGATATATAAAAAAGACAATGGTATAAAAAGTCTGTGTCAATGGCTATTGTAAATGGAAGGGTATATGGTTGAACAAGTCATGTTACTATGGCAACAAGCCTTCATCATCAACACAACAAGTGGCGTAAGATTTTTTTTAACTAGGCTATCTCCATTCACGCACGTTCCTGAGAAGTGCACTTAATAAAAGTTTTGGGTACAGCTTATGAACAAGATTCTTTCTTTTGGACTCACTCCAAATAATTACAGCATAAATGTGGGCACAGTTTTACTTCCATCTCTTCGAGGCATTTATTTGTAGACAATGGAGTCTTCAATACCCTTTTTGGTTTATTCGGATTCCTAAGTGCGCTTCTGTTAATTTAACTTTGTGGATCTAAAATGTATCCTTAAATTGCATCACAAAACCAGGTTTATAAGAAAATCATAAAAAAAAATGACTACTCTGAACTTAAAGGGAATGGCCTATTGTTTAAACAAAATCTGTATCCATATTTCCCTATACAAACTGCATACATTACTAAATGGATATCATATACCTGGTGAGACTGATGTACTTACTTTGAAAATCAGTGTATAATAGCTGTATAATTCTTTTTCAAAACTTAAACTCAGTCTAGTCCAAACCGGCCTCAATGTCCATCCTCCATGCTGCTGCAGAATCTCCACCTATCTAGCCTGATAGCTCCTCAATGACCCTCCTCCCTGCTGAACCTCCACCCACCGAACATGACAGCTTCTAAATGCCCCTTCCCTGCTGCTGAATCTCCACCCATCTAGCCTGATAGCTCCTCAATGACCCTCCTCCCTGCTGAGTCTCCACCCACCGAACATGACAGCTTCTAAATGCCCCTTCCCTGCTGCTGAATCTCCACCCTTCTAGTCTGACAAATCCTCAATGTCCCTCCTCCCTGCTGAATCTCCATCCACATAGCCTAACAGCTCTTCGGTGACCCTCCTCCCTGCTGCTGAATCTCCACTCACCTAGCCTGATAGCTCCTCAATGACCATCCTCCCTGATGAATCTCCATCCATGTAGCCTGGCAGCTTCTCAATATCCCTCCTCCATGCTGTATCTCCACACATCTAACAAAAAAGCTTCCTGGCGCCCCTCCTCCCTTCTGCCGAATCTCCATCCACCTAGCCTGACAGCTCCTCAAGTGCCCCTCCTTCCTGTTGAATCTCCACCCATCTTGCCTGAGTTCTTCTCAATGTCACTCCTTCCTGCTGAACTCCTCAATGTCCCTACTCACTGCTGCATCTAAATCTTCACCCACCTGGTGTGACAGCTCCTCAGTCCCTCTCTGCCCTGCTGCTACTGAATCTCTACTTGCTTAGCCTGACTGCTCCTAGATGTCCCTTCTCCCTGCAACTGCTAAATCTCCACCCAGCTAGTCTGACAGATCAATATACCTCCTCCCTGCTGCGGCTGAATCTTCACCCACATCTGACAGCTCCTCATTATCACTCCTCCGTGCTGGTTCTGAATCTCAACCTTCCCTAACCTGACAGCTCCTCAGTGTCCCTCCTCTATACTGCTGTTTCTCCACCCACCACACCTGACAGCTCCTCAGTGTCCCTCCTCTATACTGGTGTTTCTCCACCCACCACACCTGACAGCTGCTCAGTGTCCCTCCTCTATACTGGTGTTTCTCCACCCACCACACCTGACAGCTCCTCAGCGTCCCTCCTCTATACTGATGTTTCTAAACCCACCACACCTGACCGCTCCTCAGCGTCCCTCCTCTATACTGCTGTTTCTCCACCCACCACACCTGACAGCTCCTCAGTGTCCCTCCTCTATACTGGTGTTTCTCCACCCACCACACCTGACAGCTGCTCAGTGTCCCTCCTCTATACTGCTGTTTCTCCACCCACCACACCTGACAGCTCCTCAGTGTCCCTCCTCTATACTGGTGTTTCTCCACCCACCACACCTGACAGCTGCTCAGTGTCCCTCCTCTATACTGGTGTTTCTCCACCCACCACACCTAACAGCTCCTCAGCGTCCCTCCTCTATACTGATGTTTCTACACCCACCACACCTGACAGCTCCTCAGCGTCCCTCCTCTATACTGCTGTTTCTCCACCCACCACACCTGACAGCTCCTCAGTGTCCCTCCTCTATACTGGTGTTTCTCCACCCACCACACCTGACAGGTGCTCAGTGTCCCTCCTCTATACTGGTGTTTCTCCACCCACCACACCTGACAGCTCCTCAGCGTCCCTCCTCTATACTGATGTTTCTACACCCGCCACACCTGACAGCTCCTCAGTGTCCCTCCTCTATACTGGTGTTTCTCCACCCACCACACCTGACAGCTGCTCAGTGTCCCTCCTCTATACTGGTGTTTCTCCACCCACCACACCTGACAGCTCCTCAGTGTCCCTCCTCTATACTGGTGTTTCTCCACCCACCACACCTGACAGCTGCTCAGTGTCCCTCCTCTATACTGCTGTTTCTCCACCCACCACACCTGACAGCTCCTCAGTGTCCCTCCTCTATACTGGTGTTTCTCCACCCACCACACCTGACAGGTGCTCAGTGTCCCTCCTCTATACTGGTGTTTCTCCACCCACCACACCTGACAGCTCCTCAGCGTCCCTCCTCTATACTGATGTTTCTACACCCGCCACACCTGACAGCTCCTCAGTGTCCCTCCTCTATACTGATGTTTCTACACCCGCCACACCTGACAGCTCCTCAGCGTCCCTCCTCCCTGCTGCTGCGGAGACACTACTATGTACAATCTGCAACTGTCACTCCGGCTGGATTGATAGAGAGTGAATTCATTGGCATTCTTGAATTTTTTACTCGTTAACAAAACTAATAAAAATGCTTATTTTAATTTCAGGAGTATAAAAGCTTGTATGACACAGATTCACAACAGCCTCATCGGGTCTAAGAGATCTAGATCTATTTAATATTGTAAGAGGTTGGTATAGTAAAACCAAGTAACATTTATTAGAATTTTTGTTGTTGTTTTTTTATTTTGCATATTTAGAAAGATATCCCCCACATGGGCAAAAGGGCCTAATAAAAGGTTGACATCATTTCTTGGTCTATAAAGATTACTTTTCATCAGTCTCCTTATCATCACAGACAGGGTTACAAAGAGGGGAAACCCATAAGAAAAAGACCCTAGGGGCAAGTGATTGCCTTCTTTGTCATCTACAAATGGGGTTGTCTTCTTCTGGACCTTTTATATTAAAGGCTCAGAGGCTGGGCCTACCAATTGATCCTCCGGGACTTCAGTGGTGGATACAACTCAAGTTGTGTGGAGCAGAACTGTAATGACTCATGGTCTAGGGTGGCGCTATTCTAATGTAATGCTTCAGTTCCCCTGCAGAGAAATTAAACACTTGCTGTGGAGTTTCCTCAGAGATCACACCTGATTGCCGAATGTCCAGTAGGTCGATACCCTGGGATCTTCTCATCTTTTAGTAGGTTTTTGTAACAGGATTTTCCAAAGTGGACCCTCAAAAATAACATTTATTATCCATTTTTAGATTCTAAATTTACAATCACATTACATTAGTCAAAACTAAACGTTCTCAAGTGTCTCACTGCTTAAAAGGACACAAAAATGTCAGATAAAATGTTATAAATTTATGGGCCTTTTTCCATTGTCCATTTCCAGAAATCATAGAGTTCATAAATCATCCATCACCGAGAACCATATAAAATCTGCAGTGACTTAAAAAAAAAAGATTAAGTGAGTTGTTCAATAAAAACAAGTTATCATCTATCCGCGGGAAAGGTGATGACTTACTCATCGGTGGGGGGACCTACAAATGGGAGCCACACTGCACTTGGGATCTTTATTCCCGATAGGAAACTTTTATCCCGTTATGAAATGAATGATGCCCGCCTGCCTCGTTACTCATCCTCAATGGGGTTTCCGGAGAAAACATGGCGTAGCTCTCGGCAGCCCCGTAGACAGTTAATGGAATGGTGGTCAAGCATGAGCATTGATGCTCAATTCTAAGGGCTCGCTCACACTAGTGTTGAGCATCCGACTATTCTATCATGCAAGAAAATGCAAGTGACCCTCGGCTCAAACTCTGCTGCAAGATTGAGCCGAGTGTCGTTTTATTATGATCCGAGTCTCTCGCAAGCTAGAATCGGATCACAGGTGCGGAGAAGAAATTCATTTCTCTTTCTTCTCCATTCTCTGAGTTGGTTGTATATCGGACTGCTCTCCAGTTGTATATCGGACTGCTCTCCTATAGACTTGTAAGGGTGAGCGCCATCCGATATATGATGCCAGTCACAGCATGTAGTGATTTTTTTCTCATGCCGACATAGCATGAGAAAAAAATGCTAGTCGGCACTGCTCTATAGTATAAAATTGGAGCTGAGTCAGTGAAACCGATGATACATCGGATAGCACTTGTCTGAGGTATACACTAGCTGCTCGGTAGTATGAGCGAACCCTAATGGGGATAAAAGAGCCTCATTCTGCCAATCAGTGCTGGTTTCAGCAGTCCCATTGGTTGGACCCCATCGACCAACAAGTTATCACCTATGCTATGGATGGACAACCCCGATTGTTGCCAGTCTCAGTAGTTCCAGTGGTTGGACCCCACTCACCAACAAGTTATCACCTCTCCTATGGATGGACAACACCAATTGTTGCAGGTCTCAGCAATCCCAGTAGTTGGACCCCATCGACCAACAAGTTATCACCTATCCTATGGATGGACAACCCCGATTGTTGCCAGTCTCAGTAGTCCCGGGGTGGTTGGACCCCGCTCACCAACAAGTTATCACCTCTAATATGGATGGATAAACACAACTGTTGCAGGTCCCAGCAGTCCCAGTAGTTGGACCCCCACTCACCAACAAGTTATCACTTCTCCTATGGATGGACAACACCAATTGTTGCAGGTCTCAGCAATCCCAGTAGTTGGACCCCATCAACCAACAAGTTATCACCTATCCTATAGCTGGACAACCCTGCTCATTACCGGTCTCAGCAGTCTCAGTGGTTGGACCCCCACTCCCCAACAAGTTGTCACCTATCCTATGGATGGACAACCCCGATCATTGCAGGTCTCAGTGGTCCCAGTGGTTGAATCCAACTGACCTACATGTTATCACCCATCCTATGGAGGGACAACACCGATTGTTGCAGGTCCCAGCAATCCCAGTGGTTGGACCCCTATTGACCAACAAGTTATCACTCATCCTATAGATGGACAACCCCGATCGTTGCCAGTCTCAGTAGTCCCAATGGTTGGACAACCACCGACCAACAAGTTATCACCTATCCTATGGATGGGAAACCCTGATCGATGCCAGTCTCAGCAGTCCCAGTGGTTGAACCCTAACCAATCAACATGTTATCACCTATCCTATAGATGGACAACCCCTTGAAGTTTCCAACTTTTTACAAAAACACCAGAAGCATCAACACTGCTAGCACCTAATTGTTTTGCTTTTGAGGGAAACGCAATGCCAATAAAACGATTTCTCATCCCGGCGGGCTTTCCCTATTTCTAGATATGCTGCAATGAAATAACAAAAATAACACACACAAAAAAAAAATCGAAGTTGAGGGCCTATCTGGTACCCAATGCATACAGCTACCAAAAGATTTCCCCATTTTTGGGCCCTACACGTTACTCTTGGCAGCTAGCTGTCAACTTGCTATAGGGGCAACAGGTGCAACACATGTGCAGCTTGAAGGGTGGGGTGAAATTATCCCTCAAATTAAACTCTTCATATTAAAATACTTAGCCCTCAATGTATAAGTTGTCATACGGGCTTTACCTTTTCTTCATGTCCTAAAAAAAAAAAACACTCTTAAAATATAAATATCTTAAAGAACACAAATTCCTCCTCCCACCCAAAAAAAAATAAAAAAATGAAAATTTTGACAGCATTCAAAAAGTTGAATTCCTGTTCCGCTTATCCATAGATAAACCAACACGTGACAAGATTTGCTCACAGCAGACTAGCAATGGCTCTTCAGAAATATCCGCTGCAATCCTATTAGTTGAGATTGAGATAAGATTCCCCAAACCACTGCCTTAAAATAATTACTGGTGAGAAGAAAAAAACAAAGTGATGGATTCGAAGAGTATCTGAACTTCCGACTTCAGGATTTCAAAAAACATCCATAAACGCTACACTTTAATGATTTTTTTTCCAGCAAGCAAAGTAATTAGCTGAGATCATTCATCGTTATAACACCCCTAGCTTTCCTTTAGCCATAATCATCTGTTATGCCCATGCATGTAGGGATGACGTTGCCATCAGTCAAGTCGATTGTCGTCCATGCCAAAAAATTTTCAATTTTTCTTTTCGAAAACCGACCTTTCAGCATCGCAATTTAGAGTCTTACGTCTACGCTAAGCACCGATGACATTTGTTACACAACCACTGTATAGTAAACCCTAATGCTTGAGTCTTGAGTAAGACACAAAAAAAAGAACACACCGACAAAAATACCCAACTCAATAAATCGCGACCTAAAAGTGACGTTTTCGACTTTTATCGCAAACGCACCTGAACACATAGAAATTTTTTTTATCCTAATATATTATTTTAAGATTTTTTTTTTCCCCTTCCACACTTAACTAAAATAAATACGGTAATAAAACAGCTTGACGTGTCCTAAGAAACAGGACGTTATTTTTGGAGACCGCACTCTATTAAGTGACTTTTTTTTTTAAGCATGTGGAAATGGTATGTTCAGAATTAGTATACCCCCGGAGATTTCTAGAATAGTAAATAACCCTCTCACCAAACTCTACAAGAACACTTTACAGTATCCAGCACATGTGGGATGGAGCACAGCACAAAAAAGAAAATAATAATAATGCTAATAATAATTTGAAAAAAACAGCGCAAACAATGGTGGCAAATGCTTAACTGAGTAGGAAAGCAGTGGGAGATAAAAAGATTTTGACTGTTTTTGCAAGGTCTAAAATTTGCCTCTGGGGTGAATGAGGTTGGTTACAGCTAGTTCTACATTCCTTCTGCGAACGAAGATTTTTTTTTCTCTATTCTAATAATTAATATTTTTTTATACTATTTTTTATTTTGTACATTCATAAATCCTATAAACTAAGCAGGAATTTCAAAAGCAAAAATACTAAAATAAATGTGCAATTTTTCATTCGAAACAAAATGGAATTTTTTTTTAGAAATTCTTAGATTTTACCCCACACCCCTCCCTTCTCACCCCCATAACCTTTTTCCTATTCTCGGCTGCCTACCTTGCTTTTGCAGATCACAGGTAATTTTTCTTACCGTGGCGGCTGGATTGACCATGGCATCCGTGTTAATCTATTAAGAAACATCGACATGAAGCTGTAGTTTGCTGGAAGCGTATTCATTCAGGGTAACAAAAAAAAAAGTTGCTTTTTTTTTTTTTTTTTTGCAAGCCTTGTACAAAAGATTTTTCTGAGTTGCTCTATGGGTGAGGAGCCTTAAACTCTGAGTCTTGTGAACATAATCTGCTCGATTATACCAAACCAGCCCAGCCAGATGGCTCGGTGCTCTGAAGAGTAACCCTTTCCCTGCCAAGTGTCTAAGCAACGCTGTGCAGAATCACAGGAGCTGCTACTTGACTTTGACCACCGGAAAAAAATTGCTAGATTTCTTATTTGAGGTTCAAATTGATCTTTCTATTTAACTAGGAATTGTTTTAAGGAATTAAGAAGTTGTAAAAAATTTGCTATTTTATCCTTTCCTTTATTGGGGGGTGGGGTGGGACATTCAGTTTTTCTCTGGGTAAGAAAATTTGAAAATTTTTAATTTTTCTTTTTTAACTTGCATTGTGATATTATTTTCAATTTCTGGTGGAAATAGTATACGCAAAAAAATATATATATATAATAATAATTGAGAAAATGAAACCTGTTATTCTGAAAGGATAGAAAATACCAACATTGTCGATTGTCAAAAAAAAGTTCCAAAAATATTATCTTTACAAAAACATACTTTCCGTCAATCTGCAACACTAATCCCTGCGATGATGGCCAAATCTCTCTTGTATGGTCATTGTCATTTTAGTTAGATTATTACCTCTCCAGATCTATGTACAGATTAGCTGCCATCATTGAGAATACACGACTCTAAATCTTACCATATTCCTTAAAAGTAAATGTGCGTACGTGTCAAAATATATGTTAGACTATCAGTCGAACAGTTAAGATGACATGTATATTCTTGCAATCGTTAAGTGGACCTTCAAATACCTTTTAGAGACTGAAAGCATTGGGTTACATTGAAATTAGGTGTAGTTGCTTCTATTCCACTTTCCCAAAACTCCTTTTGTTCCTGAGTATATCCATCTCCAGTTTCCCCCTTTTGCATCTTCAAATATCTTTTGGCATTTTGACCCTACCTGTGCCCTCTTTTCAGGAAATCCTACACCCTCTTCTGGGTCTAGGATTCTCAGTAGGGTAAATTTCACTTTCAATCCGAAGAGTTTTTTCAATCAGACGAAATAGACAAAACAGCTTGAAAAAAATCTGCTCTATACAAATTGCCTTGGTCTGAACATCCCCTGCTGTTGTAATGGTCACAGACGAAAGCTCGTCGCAGTCAGACGCGAACGAGGTACCAGCCAAACACTCCTGGGTGGAAAATCGTTTCGAAAACTTCTTCTCGGTAGCTCGTAGTAATGTCAATGGTCTGAGCATTTTTCTGAGTCCTCAAAAGTTGAAAGAAAAAATTGCGAAGCGTGCAAAGGTTTCCCAGCACTCTTAAATTGACTCTCCAACATGAGTCCCAACAACAACCGATCAGGGAGTTTCGAGTCAAACGATCTGCAGTGAAAGAGTTGGCTGGCAAATCTCACAATATGTTTTCCCAAAGGAATTCACCACCCCCTGGATAGATGAGTGACAGATTAAGCCATCCAATGTAGTTTTCAGAGACAGAAAAGGCTTCCGAGAACTGGTGTCGAACAAAAGAGTCAACCAGTCGTTGGTGGCCACCAGAAGGGTTAACATTGAAATGTAGATAAGGAAGATCTGGGAGGCTCTTTCATCCCACCAAGTCTTATGAAAATCTGACTACGATAAGCAGAGCTAAAGGCTCACAGTTATTACAAGAGTTCCCGAGAGACAGAGAGAGACGTAGACCAAGGCTGACTTTTCTATTGCATAAGGATTTGTTAAGGGTGGTGGGAGGGTGGGATGGGGGGGTCATAAGCATAAATGTGTTCGAGGGTATGAGTGTGTACTGTACACATTTGCATGCAAACAACACGCCTTGTAACTCGATATCTGACAGCTAAAACTTGCCAAAAATGTGTACGCAGAAGAAAAGTCTCGAAAGAGAAAAAAAAAGAATAAAACATAGTGGAGAAGGGACGGAAATGTGAAACATGTCAGCACCAAACATGTTCTTAGTTCTTCAGACATTGTTTATCTTTGATCATGGTGAAAGTGTATTTAATCTTGATCATACCGACCCTTTGAAACGGATTATGGATTTTATTCGTTTAAAGTGATTTTTATTTTGGTGTTTTATAAACGGTAAACAGCAGAGCTTGTCCTACACATTGCAACTGTTCTTCAACCGGAGCGTTGATCTCTACATACTTGAGTAGAAGAGTGATAGACCGGACGGCTAAGACGTGTTATAATCCAGATCCGATTGTGTTAGGCCCTTCCTGGGGAATTAACTGTGTTATATTTTTAGATACCTTTACCCTGACCATGTCAACAAACATGAAAGGCGGCACGTGTGCTGAGATATTCCTGAAGACCGCTAAAGAGTCCAAAAATAATCACAGCCGAGGATCAAAATGTACAGAAGTTGGATGGATTATTTCAGAAGTAGAAATAATTAATTATAGATTCTGTGTTTTCTCTTTTTTTTTGTCCTTACAAATGAACCTACACGTGGTTCTGCAAAAAAAAAAAAAAGAACAGTCCGGATTGAAAGCTGAAAGTGAATTGTGGAGCTTCATCTACGGCAACAGCACCACTATGTGGTAAAGAAAGGAAAAATGTAAGACAAAAAACTGTGCTCCTTATCAGGGTATTGCAATACGGTGGATCAATGAGATCATCTCCCTAAACCTGGTTAAGGTCCATTTAGACACACACCTGTGTCTTGGGATCGAGACCCTAGTCTTATGTTCACTGTGCTCCACCACCTGTGCTTTTTGTGTTTGTGCTTGCATCCATCCCTGCTGGGTTCCACTTAAAGCTGCTCCTGAGATTCCTGTGTGTGTCAAGTCCTCACTGCCTTCCTGCCTTCATCTTTTCTGCTTCAATGTCCTACAGACTTACAGAATCCACCACACCAGGCAGTGGCACGCTGCCAATGGTGGCAGACCATGCAGCCACTATGGGGCCCATGAGTAACAAGGGACATGGTCCCAGTGCCAGCACCAGGCACCCCCTACACCCAGCAAAGCCAATACGGTTGAATACAATGATGAGAGAGGGAGCCATCAGCTGATGATCCCTCTCCCATCACTCCCCCTCTGCGTCTGAGCTATATGATGTCTTAGCACAGCCGGTGCGATGGCATCACTACAGTGGGCCCTCTGTGATGAGCAGTGCAGAGTCAGAAGACGTGCTGCAGAGACCAGAGCAGCGGGGAAACTGGGAGAAGTGAGTATTTGCTTATTTATTGGGCCCATAATACTGTTTGGAGGACTATATGGTGCCCATAATGCTGTATAAAGGACTATATGGGGCTCATAGTGCTGTATGGAGGACTACATGGGTGCATAGTACTTTATGTAGGACTATATGGGGCCCGTGGTCCTGTATAGATGACTATATGGTCCCTTTATAATGTATGGAAGAGTGTATGGGGTCCAAAGTACTGTTGGAGGACTATATGGGGCCCATAATACTGTATGGAAGACTATATGGTGACTATAAATCTGTATGGATCCCATAATACTGTATGTAGGACTATATGGGGCCCATTTCCCCCCGGGATCAATAAAATGTATCGTATAATTATAATAATCTTTATTTTTATATAGCGCTAACATATTCCGCAGCGCTTTACAGTTTGCACACATTATCATCGCTGTCCCTGATGGGGCTCACAATCTAAATTCCCTATCAGTATGTCTTTGGAATGTGGGAGGAAACCGGAGAACCCGGAGGAAACCCACGCAAACACGGAGAGAACATACAAACTCTTTGCAGATGTTGTCCTTGGTGGGGTTTGAACCCAGGACTCAAGCGCTGCAAGGCTGCTGTGATAACCACTGCGCCACCGTGCTGCCCGTATCGCATCATAATACTGTATGGAGGACTATGTGGGGCCCATAATACTGTATGGAGGAATATGTAGGGCCAATTATGCTATTTGTAAGGTTGTGGGGGCCATTATAGTATTTGGAGGGCTTTGTGGGGGTCATTATTCTGTTTTCAGGTCTATGTGGGGGGTCATTATTCTGTTTGAAGGACTATGTGGGGGCCATTATACTGTTTACAGATCTAGGTAAAGGAGCAATATACTGTTTGCATATCTATGTGGGAGGCATTATACTGTTTGAAGGGCAATGGGTGGCAATTATACTGTATGCAAGCAAATATACAGTTTGCAGGTTTTTGTGTGGTCCATCATAGTGTGTAGAGGGCAGTGTAGCGTTCATTATGCTATTTGCGGGGGCTTGGTGGAGACAACTGTACAATGTGGGTGGTTGCGTTGGAGCCATCATACTGAGTAGAGGAGTGTGGTGGCCGTTATACTGTGTGGAGGCCCATTATACTGTATGGAGTGTTGTATGGCAATCACAGTTGAGGCATTATCCTGTGTTGTGGTCACCATACTTTCCCGGGGAGAGTTGAGAAAAATGGGGGTATGGTAGGGTCATCATACATACCGTGTGTGTGCAGTGTACTGTGGAAGAATTCACTGTGGATTTATAACACCGTGCTTTGGGGGGAATACATTGTTGGCATCGTACTTTATGTGGGCAATGAAAGACATTCTTGGAGCTTCAATATGAGGAAAATTACTTTGTAAAGGCTGCAAAGTTGTGAGATATGCTCTTCTGTGACACGACCAAATATTAAGTTTTTTTTTAGGAGGGTGTTAATTAGAACTTCTGCTATGGGGCCCCATGCTTTCTATGTATGCCCCTGGCACCAGGTGAACTTGACATTTACCAACACAAATGGACGATATCCATCTGTGAAGATGGGAATAACCTTTTAAGCCATAAGCACTCAACTGTATTGCAGAAATAGAAACCTTTGGGCCAAGATTGTACCTTACTATGTGTTCATGTTTTTTCTCTTTGATCCGTAGAATAGGTGTGTTTTTAGGTGATCATACTACATAATGACAGAAGAAGAGTTACCTATTTGACATGATATTAGCCTAAGTTCAACTTGACAACTTTCCCAAAGCATCCGGGAGGCTCCAGAAAAAAAAAGAGACCTCCCAGGTGAGTTGTCAAATATCCCACCTAAACTTTCTGGAAACATCCCAGAAAGCATGAATTTCTGGAAGGTTTCTCATGCTTATTTCTAGGATGCTTTGTCCATAAATGAACCTTCAACATCCAACTGTATTTTAAGGCAGTGGTGCATCGAAAGGATATGGCCTCAAAGTGAGAATGTGGTCAATTGCAAAGGTTCCCAAGAATGCGCTTCATGCTTTGCCTTCTCTAATTCAAAAGTCAATAAAAGTTGACAAGTAAGACTTAACGGAGGTGAAGAGTATACAACAGTGTTCCTCAACTTTATTCCCGAAGAGCCACCAACAGATCATGTTTTTGAGATTTCCTTAGTATTGCCCAGATGTTGAAATGATCACCTTTTCAATACTAAGGAAATACTGAAAACATGATCTGTTGGTGTCTCTTGAGGACTGGAGTTGGGGAAAACTTGTCTACAGAATTCCCAAATATACACCCTTGACCCCTGCTATAATTTAGGTTCCAACAAAATTAATTAATTAATTGGTCAAGAGACAGAAATACTAAGCCTTGGACAGGTGAAGGAGAGGGAATGCTCAATTGTTACAGCAATGTAATACAGTTATATGAAAAAGTTTGGGCACTTCTATTAATCTTAAGCTTAATGTTTTATAAAAAATGTTTTTTTGGCAACAGCTATTTCAGTTTCATATATCTAATAACTGTTGGACACAGTAATGTTTCAAACTAAATTTGACAAGTGCATAAGTATGGGCACCTCACCAGAAAAGTGACATTAATATTTAGCAGATCCTCCTTTTGCAAAAATAACAGCCTCTAGTCGCTTCCTGTAGCTTTTAATGAGTTCCTGGATCCTGGATGAACGTATTTTTGACCAGTCCTCTTTACAAAACAATTCCAGTTCAGTTAAGTTTGATGGTCGCCGAGCATGGACAGCCCTCTTCAAATGATCCCACAGATGTTCAATGATATTCAGGTCTGGGGACTGGGATGGCCATTCCAGAACAGTGAAATTGTTCCTCTGCATGAATGCCCGAGTAGATTTGGAGCGGTGTTTTGGATCATTGTCTTGCTGAAAGATCCATCCCCTGCGTAACTTCAACTTTGTCACTGATTCATGAACATTATTGTCAAGAATCTGCTGATACTGAGAGGAATCCAAGCGTCCCTCAACTTTAACAAGATTCCCGGTGCCGGCATTGGCCACACAGCCCCAAAGCATAATGGAACTTCCACCAAATTTTACTGTGGGTAGCAAGTGTTTTTCTTGGAATGCTGTGTTTTTTGGCCGCCATGCATAACGCCTTTTTGAATGACCAAACAACTCAATCTTGGTTTCATCAGTCCACAGGACCTTTTTCCAAAAAGAATTTGGCTTCTCCAAATGTGCTTTTCCATACCTCAGCCGACTCTGTTTGTGGCGTGCTTGCAGAAACGGCTTCTTTCGCATCACTCTCCCATACAGCTTCTCCTTGTGCAAAGTGCGTTGTATAGTTGACCGATGCACAGTGACATCATCTGCAGCAAGTTGATGCTGCAGCTCTCTGGAGGTGGTCTGAAGATTGTCCTTGACTGATCTCACCATTCTTCTTCTCTGCCTTTCTGATGTTTTTCTTGGCCAGCCACCTCTGGCCTTAACAAGAACTGTACCGGTGTTCTTCCATTTCCTTACTATGTTCCTCACAGTGGAAATTGACAGGTTAAATCTCTGAGACAGCTTTTTGTATCCTTCCCCTGAACAACTATGTTGAATAATCTTTGTTTTCAGAACATTAGACAGTTGTTTTGAGGAGCCCATGATGCCACTCTTCAGAGGAGATTCAAACAGGAGAACAACTTGCAAGTGGCCACTTTAAGTAGCTTTTCTCATGATTGCATACACCTGGCTATGAAATACAAAGCTCAATGAGGTTAGAAAACCAAAAAAAGTGCTTTAGTAAGTCAGTAAAAAGTAGGTAGGAGTATTTAAAACAAGAAAATGATAAGGGTGCCCATACTTATGCACCTGTCACATTTTGTTTGAATGCAGATTGCACATTTTCTGTTAGTACAATAAACCTCATTTCAAGGCAAAAACATTACTCTGTCCAACAGTTATTAGATATATGAAACTGAAATAGCTGTTGCAAAAAAAACAATTTTTATAAAACATTAAGCTTAAGATTAATAGGGGTGCCCAAACTTTGTCATGTAACTGTATGTTTCTGATTCAAGGAGAAAAGTTCCCACAATAACAAACTGTAGATAAGCAACATGGCACATTGTCTATTCTCCATGATAGAAAAGTGGATAATTTAGTAAAATATCCAAGAAAGTTGAGCATAGCCAACAGGAGACAACACGCTGCCAATTTCTATCCTTTGTTAACCCCTTAAAATAACTAAAAACCCTTAGGTGTGTCCGAAATTTTTGCAAGGTACTGTGCACATGTTGAGACGTGTGGTGAAAATTCCATTTGTAATTTCCCTATCAGGAAAATAAAACAAACATCAACAATAAGAGTAGAACATAGAGGAGTAGAAAATAATTTTCACATTCCCAGACGTCTGCCTGAAGAATTTGGCTTGAACCACAACATATTCATCAAGATAATCTTTATTACAGGAAAACATATTTACACACGTGGCCAGTTGTATTTGTTTTAAATTGTTTTATTGCAATTAACATTTTATGGGGTTTCTATGTTTATGTGCTTTTTATGGGAGTCTCGGTCTATGATGTCACACATCAGAATATACTACGTGGGCTGTGCAATATACTACGTGGACATGCATATTCTAGAATACCCGATGCGTTAGAATCGGGCCACCATCTAGTCAGAATATATTTGATTATTATCCAGAAATCCTATTAATTTGTTATGTTACTGGTAGTTTGGAGATATAGTTTAAACTAGAGTATGGAATTGGGCTAATAGTCGGGCAACTTTAGAGGACAAAAGGAAGCAGTTGAGAATACCACTGAATTGCCACAGATTAGATGTTGCTCAACTTGGTCAGCAAAGAGTCGATTCTATTCAATGAAGTAACCAGGAAATATTGGGTGACCAAGAAGTGGAGGTCATCATGATGGGTCCACTCCCAAAAGAACTAGTCCTGTTGGGCTAAAGGTAGCCACATAATTTCACATTCCCGATTGGGCATTTGAAACAAATGTTGGCCAACAATTTCATACAGGTCACCAACATCGGGCAGTTAAGCCAATATCTAATCTGGCCAAAATTGTAATACAAGAGATCTAATAGTATTCAGTTCACCAATGAATAGATTCCAACTTGTAGGTTCACTGAGGAGAGCATAATTTCTCCCATTACACTATTGTTGATATCCAACTTCATTACTACTTCATGAGATCATCAAGGATGAATGCTTTTCTACTGGGTTACCACAAACATATCACCAAGGATGAATGCTTTTCTACTGGGTTACCACAAAAATATATCCAACTACAAATGCATGGATAGTACCCGATTGGCTCAACAGAAAATATAAAATTATCAGCACTGCATAGCTGATATCTA
The DNA here is from genome assembly GCF_032444005.1 of Ranitomeya imitator. Lineage (NCBI taxonomy): Eukaryota > Metazoa > Chordata > Amphibia > Anura > Dendrobatidae > Ranitomeya > Ranitomeya imitator. Next base: position 26,497,806 of record NC_091285.1, read on the forward strand.
ACTGGTTCACCAGAGACTTGATAATACTCACTGAGATCACCTGGGTGTTGATGTCATCTCACCATTTCATCTCATCTCGGAGGTTACAATAAATCAAGTACTATCCAGATAGCTAACTAGACTTGACTTCTGAATGATTGGATGCTATCACATAGGTTCACCAATGAGTAAATCCTACCCTACTGTGAGACTTCATGCTCTTCAAAGACCTCATCAGAGAATAGTCCCATCCCAAAAGATCACTACAGACTGGATGCTTTCCATCTAAGTCATCATAGACTTACTACTACTAAACTGGGTCATCAGGGAACAGATATAATCACATAGTTTCACCAGAGAGTAAATGCTATCCTAATTGGTTACCACAGAACATGTGTTCTCAGACTAGATAAATCAAGTCACTAGAGAATGGATACTGTTTCGTGGGCTCACCAGAAAGTAGGCGCTATTCCATTTTGCCACCACAGTCTATCACCACAAACTGGGTTTTATCCAACTACCATATGTCACAACAGGCAAGTTACTAGTAGTAAAAAATGATGTGATCTAATAAGCCCACCGGAAACTGTATGCCACCCTACATTATCACTGTAGACCACGAACTTGAAACTACTATACTGGGTCATCGGGGAATGGATTCAAACACACAGTCTCACAAGGAAGTAGATGTAACCCTACTGGGTCATCCACACAGAATAGATTTTCCCAGACTAGGTCACTAAAGACTTCTGGCTACTCAATGAGGTAACCAGAGACTGGATCCCATTCAATTGGCTGACCAGTGAGTTGATGGCATCCTGCTCGGTAACTACTGTACATAAAAAATGCTTTCTGACTAGGTTACTAAAGAATGCAGACTACTCAATGAGGACATCAGAAAATGCCATAAGCTCAAAAGAGTGTGGATACTGTCCTACTTGGTCACCATAGTTTATCACTGCAAACTAGACATTATCCAACTGCATCCATAATAGGGAGAAGAGCACCGTATTATAGCCTCACCAGAGAGCGTATACCCACAGAAGATATCAACGTACACTAAGTCCTATTCAATGAGTTCATGAGAAACTAAGTACTACTAAATTGGGACGTCGGGGAATGAATGCTATCCTCCGTAGTCACCACAGAATAGATGCTCCTAGACTAGGTCGCTAGAGACTTCAAACTTCTCAATGAGGTCACCAGAGAATCGATCTCATCTCATAGGCTTACCATTGTGTACATACTTTTACACTGAGTCACCACAAACTACATGTATCGCAACAGACTAGGTATCAACCAACTAGGTCACCGGAGGTTTGATACTATTCAGTTGGATCACTAGGGAACGGATGCCATTGCTGAAGTTCACAAGGGACAGTATGATTTTCCACTGAGCCAACAGGGATTGGAAAATAAAATATGTCTGAATGGTCTACATATTGACACGACTTTAGAACGTGACTTAGAGGACAATTATTCTAATAGATATTGACTGAAGGTAAACGGATTTTAAGTACCTGAAGATGGAACCACCAATTTTGTCTTAGCTTCTCTCTTGCAGGATAAGTTTATACTTTCACCAAATATAATATGGGGTTCATTCAAGTACTAAATGTTCCAACAGGAACTTTGATAAAGTTGGGATTTAGGCTCCAAGCCAATAATAAATATCTTTATACAAATTAAGGGAAATTTCATCTTTGATCTCTCAAAGTATTTACTAGGGCTGTAACTATGATGGAAAAATCAAGATAATCCCGATAATCCAAATCATTTCTGAGATCCCGTGTCAATGACACAGGATCTCATAGTGTTGATGTGCTTGGGTTTTGGGCTGTTCGATAAAAGTGAAATTCACTTTAAAGGTGCCGGACATACATGTATCATTAGTATAAATTGAATGCTTGGTTTATTTTTGTGCCGGTGGCCTCCAGTGATTATAGCAATCTTCCTAATTGTTATAGCTCTGAAAACATTCAACTCTCATTTGGATAATTAGTATTGAGACAAACAGAATGGTGAATTCTTCAGATGAAAAATACGAAGGACACTGTAAATGTGATTTAGGCCTTATGCACATGAATGTATTACAGATCTGGGCTATATACGTCAGTAATATTGGCATTCAAAGTGTCCTATAGGTGCAGTCACCACACCAATTTTTTATGGATGTCCATTAAAGATAATTTCTCCAGAAGTGTTCCTTAGCAAAAAAAAAAAAGTCACTTTATGGAACACCATGAGGTGACACATAGAATAATATGGATCCTTTCAGGCTTCCTGTTCTGCCATGCAAAGGGGAAATTCATCAACGCATTTGCATCAATTATCTTTCATCAAAAAGTCGCAAATTTTACCACAATTTGGGAAAAGATGCTCTTCACCCATGTGGATGGAGGGGGTTAGATCATTAAAATTTCACCTGGTGTGTCCTGGTATAGTTTTGGGCATGACCCCCTGAAGACACTTGAGAAACCCATTTTTGAAATGGAAGGATGGCTAAGCAATGGGTTGACTGAGGTTATACAGTACCTGTTATAGGTAGGGTAAGGTATAGTCTGGGGGAAACCACTTTTGCATAATTGCTATGTCCTGTTACTGTCTGTGTGAACAGGGACTTATATTGCCTCCGAAATAAGAAACCATTTTAGAGAGTAAATGTGATTGCTGTCTATACGAGTCGGTGTGCTTCCCCTGTCCATAACCGGAAATTGCCATGAGTTACCCCTCTGTTTCCTCCATGAACATTATGTCTACATAAGCTCTTAACATTACATTTGACTATTAATATTAAGTCCTACAGCCTACCAGAACATTACACTTCTTCCACATTCAAGAGTCATACAGCCTACCAGAACACTGCACTTATTTCACATTCAAGAATCCTACTCTGTTCCCTGGACTTTTGGGTGGTGAAGACACGGGAGCCACATACCTTGCCTTAGCTCCTTTATCTGCCCTGAGTCTGTACCCTTTCCCCACCCACAGAAGAGGGGAGTAGTACTAGTAGTATACCGTAGTACACCAACCAGACTAGCAAGGTAACACTGTAGGCAGGAGAACCAAGTTGATGGTCTTTCCTGCGTATCTGGGCCAGAACCGTTGGGGCTGTCACCAGTGTTGCAGGGGGAAGAGATTGCTGACCGGAGCAGTACAGGGCACCTGACTGATGGGGGCAGGTCGGGCTTAAATAGCAGTTTGAGCGGGAAGACAGGACACATGGCGGAACCCTAGCTTGTGAGTAGTAAGATGGTTAACTCCTTCTTCAAGGACCCACGCCCGCTAGCTGTGCCTATACCCCCAGCTAGCCAGACTTCCAGCGCATCCTACCCTCAGTACAGAGAGACTTCCTCACTGGGTAGTGACCAGGATAGAGTACGGACCTTTGCTCCACTCACCACCGTGGAGGCTCATCCTTGCGGTGCCTGCTGAGGACCGGCCCATGCCTGTGTCCGCTGGACTGTGTGCTCCTACTGCGGCCTTGCTCACTGAACTCTCTGCTTCTTCTTCCATGCTGCCCACCATCACCTCGCCATGTGCATGGATCAGGAGATCGCGTGCCGAAGAATCCGGAGGATTCGTCGTCGCAAGGAGAAAGTGCATCACTCATCTGCAGGACCGGATCAGAGACATCTCGTGCAGCCTGAGGCGCCGCCGTGGGATCTTCCAGCCGCCTTCCTCCAGTGCACACTGGTAAGTTCGCCCGTTACATTCTATTGCATTTGATTTTCCCCCTATCCTCCAATCACATTCTTTACCCCCCTGCTTGTACCATTACTGTTCCTATACATTAATAGCCTGCTAACCCTTGTCCTGCCTCCTGTGTGTCACTGCATCCTATGCACCTGCTAGCATCCTACAATACGAACAGGGGTAAGGAAAAACACCAACATACAGATATAGTCACACATAAAATAGAGAAATGCCCCAGGGAGTGGAGAATGGGGTTAAACTAAAGTAGGAGAAGAAAGGGAATTATCACACACTCAAAACCTAGCAACAGCCACAGATAAACCCACCAAATAACTTCTATAATAACCAACAGCAACTTGCAGCCATGTAGCATAAGCTACCCTGACAATGAGTGCTAGCCAGGGCCTAGTTTATATAAGAGATAGGAGAGGCTAACAGTGCACCCTACCCATGGAGGAGATATATACACCTGGGTTGCTAGGTGAAGTGCTAAGGTGAAGTGCTTCTTATCAGTGCAGGAGTAGGAGAAATTAGACGCTGTGGTCTTCTGGCTCATCTCTGTCGCGGTCACCCATGACATCTACAGTCTTTCAGAACACTGGACTTCGTTCACATTCAAGTGTCCTATAGCCTACGAGAAAACTGCACTTTTTCCACATTCAAGTATCCTACAGCCTACCAGAATATTTCACTTCCTCCATATCCAAAAGTCCTACAGCCTACCAGAACACTGCACTTCACTCACATTCCAGAGTCCTACAGCCTACCAGAACACTGCACTTCTTCCACATTCGAGTGTCCTACAACCTACCAGAACACTGCACTTCTTCCACATTTGAGTGTCCTACAGCCTACCAGAACACTGCACTTCTTCCACATTCGAGTGTCCTACAACCTACCAGAACACTGCACTTCACTCACATTCCAGAGTCCTACAGCCTACCAGAACACTGCACTTCTTCCACATTCGAGTGTCCTACAACCTACCAGAACACTGCACTTCTTCCACATTTGAGTGTCCTACAGCCTACCAGAACACTGCACTTCTTCCACATTCGAGTGTCCTACAACCTACCAGAACACTGCACTTCACTCACATTCCAGAGTCCTACAGCCTACCAGAACACTGCACTTCTTCCACATTCGAGTGTCCTACAACCTACCAGAACACTGCACTTCTTCCACATTTGAGTGTCCTACAGCCTACCAGAACACTGCACTTCTTCCACATTCGAGTGTCCTACAACCTACCAGAACATTGCATTTCTTCCATATCCAAAAGTCCTACAGCCTACCAGAACTCTGCACTTCGTTCACATTCAGGAGTCCTACAGCCTACCAGAACACTGCACTTCTTCCACATTTGAGCGTCCTACAGCCTACCAGAACACTGCACTTCTTCCATATCCAAAAGTCCTACAGCCTACCAGAACTCTGCACTTCATTCACATTCAGGAGTCCTACAGCCTACCAGAACACTGCACTTCGCTCACATTCAGAAGTCCTACAGCCTACCAGAACTCTGCACTTCGTTCACATTCAGGAGTCCTACAGCCTACCAGAACACTGCACTTCTTCCATAATCCAGAGTCCTACAGCCTACCAGAACACTGCACTATTTCCACATTCGCGTGTCCTACAGCCTACCAGAATATTTCACTTCCTCCATATCCAAAAGTCCTACAGCCTACCAGAACACTGCACTTCTTCCACATTCAAGTGTCCTCCAGCCTACTAGAACATTGCACTTCTTCCACAATCCAAAGTCCTACAACCTACCAGAACGCTGCACTTTTTCCACATAGGAGAGACCTACAGCCTACAAGAACGCTGCTCTTCTCCTATGTTAAAGAGTTTACAGCCTACAAGAACGCTGCACTTCTTCTAGGTTAAAGAGTTTACAGCCTACCAAAATATTGCACCTTCTCCACATTTGAGAGTCCTATGGCCTACTACGGTAGTAGCATGGGGAGAGGGACCATCCAAGGTTGTCCAAGGACTCCGTAGAGGGCATTCAGAAAAATCTTTTTCTATTTCTTCAATATCTGATCTCTCTATTACATAACCAGATCCTCATAACATGGAAAACACTTCTGGTAAACCCACATTTGTTTCAGCCTCATCTGAGAAGATTAAGAAACTCTTCAACAACTCCCCAGAAGTGAAAATATTATGTTCTCGTACACAGTAGCCGGCAATATCTCCTTCATAAACACATATCTGTGTCAACACTTCTCCATCCTCCCGTCTAGCTTAGCGCTGCGGTCTCTGTGGGTAAATGATGCAACTTTTCATTTCCGGATTGCCGTCCTTCTAATCTCTTTTTATACCGGCAGATGAATATTTATAATTCTTACTAATGACTTATGCATGTCTTAAACTGTAAGATTTTATGTTGGATGCTTTCTGGAGATTTTTTTCAGTGTTTTATGTTTTTTTAATATGTTTGTCACTGATTCAGTATTTCAGAAATCTTTAATAATATCATTTATAAAATACTAAAGTTTTCTCGCTTTTAACTTCTATCTATCTGAAATAAACCAGCCAGACTTTTAAATAGAAATGATTCCTGTGATACCTCATATCACCCTCAAGTGAGTAGCATCTATCTATTATCTATCTATTATTTATCTATCTATTATCTATGTATTATCTATCTATTATCTATTTATCTATTATTTATCTATTATCTATCTATTATCTATTATTTATCTATTATCTATGTATTATCTATCTATTATCTATTTATCTATTATTTATCTATCTATCTAATATATAAAGCTGAATGTGTGTGTGTGTGTGTGTGTGTGTGTGTGTGTGTGTGTGTGTGTGTGTATGTGTGTATGTCCGGGATTGGCATCTGCACCGTCGCAGCTACAGCCACAAAATTTTGCACAGTCACACGTCTGGACCCCGAGAGCGTCATAGGCTATGTTGTGAGGTGAAATTTTAACCCCGCGCTTTCCAATTCACCAAACAATTTTGCCCCTATCTACATAATGGGGAAAAAGTGAAAGGAAAAGTGTTGGAGGCAAATTGACAGCTGCCAGATGTGAACAAGGGGGACTTAAAGAATGAGAGCGATGGCGCCAAAGAGTATATACCGTACAGTTGCTAAGGTGGGGCCCCGACATGGGATACTCACCACACACGGGGATATGGACACACACACAAAATGCACCACACACTACCACGTGCTTGAACACATATACCACCCTCAGCACACATTTCACCACACATACACCAACCTCGCCACATAAAAGTCGAAACACAAAAGTCGCCGCTCAAAACTCGCCACATGCAAAACTAGGCTCACGCAAAACTCGCCACACGTGCAAAACTCACCTCATGGGAAAACTCGCCACACGCAAAACTTGCACCCGCGGAAAAATTGCCACATGCACAAAAGTTGCAACACATGCAAAAGTTGCCTCACACAAAACTTGCACATACTCAAAAGGCACCACACATAAAACTCACCACGCGCAAAACTTGCCATGCGCAAAACTTGCTGCACACAACTTGCTACACTAACCTGTCACATGCAACTCGACACACAAAAAGTTGCTACACGCATGTCGCCACACAAAACTCATCTCACAAAAGTCGCTACATACATGTCGCCACACGCAACTCAACACACACAACTTGACACACGAAACTCGCCCTAGAGCACACACAAGTCTGGTATTATCCTTCAAAAATAAAAATCTGATTAATAAGCAGACAAACTACAAGAGCAACAAATATACCATATAGGAAATACGGCAGCTGTCAGTCACATGACCTGTCTATTATGTGTATGTGTGAGCTAATATATACTGCCAGGGGGAGGGCTTCCTGTTGGCTGGGGATTTATCAGGCTGCCAATTTAGCTTACAAATACTGAGGTAAAAATACTGAGCAAATAACGTGTTATCGAGGTCTAATACAGGAGGAGATGACATACAGATATATACTATGTACAGGGGAGATAACACACAGGTATATACTATATACAGGAGAGATGACACAGGTATATACTATATAGAGGAGGAGATGACATACAGGTACATACTATATACAGGAGGAGATGACATACAAGTATATACTATATACAGGAGGAGATGATACACAGGTATATACTATATACAGGAGCAGATGACCTACAGGTATATACTATATACAGGAGGAGATGACTTACAGGTATATATTATATACAGGGGAGATGACACACAGGTATATACTATATACAGGAGGAGATGACATACAGGTATATACTATATATAGGAGGAGATGACATACAGGTATATACTATATACAGGGGAGATGACATACAGGTATATACTATATACAGGAGATGACATACAGGTGTATACTATATATAAGGGAGATGACAAACATGTATATACTGAAGCGAAAATAAGAGGTGTGAGGTGAAAATGAAAAGGTGTGAGTGCAAAATGAGAGGAGTGAGGGAAAATAGTGGAGTGATCGGAAAATGACAGATGTGAGGTCGAAATGACAAGTGTTAGGGGGGAATGAGAGGAGTGAGGGGGAAAATAAGAGGAGTGAGGGGGAAAATGAGAGGTGTGAGGGAGAAAATGAGAGATGTGAGGGAGAAAATGAGAGATGTGAGAAGGAAAATGAGAGGTGTGATGGGGAAAATGAGAGGCGTGATGGGAAAATAAGAGAAGTGAGGTGCTATAACTAACAACAGATATTAACTATGCCCAGGCAGCGCCGGGCTCTTCAGCTAGTTATCTATATATTATAATTATCTATCATCTATCTATCTGTTATCTATCTATCTGTTATTTATGTATCTATGTATCTATCTATCTATCGATCTACCTACCTATAAATCTATCTATGTTATCTATCTATCTATTATCTATCGATCTGTTATCATCAATCTATTATCTATCTATTTATCTATCTACCTATCTGTTATCTATCTATCTATTATCTATATATTATCTATCTATTATCTATCTGTTAACTATCTATCTATCTATCTATCTGTCTACCTATTATCTATTTATCTATCTATTATCATCTATTATCTATCTATTATCATCTATCTATTATCTATCTATTGTATTATCTATCAGTCTATCTATCTATTATCTATCTATCTATCTATCTATCTATCTATCTATCTATCTATCTATTATCTATCGATCTGTTATCATCAATCTATTATCTATCTATTTATCTATCTACCTATCTGTTATCTATCTATCTATCTATTATCTATATATTATCTATCTATCTATTATCTATCTGTTAACTATCTATCTATCTGTCTACCTATTATCTATTTATCTATCTATTATCATCTATTATCTATCTATTATCATCTATCTATTATCTATCTATTGTATTATCTATCAGTCTATCTATCTATCTATCTATCTATTATCTGTCTATCTATTATCTATCATCTATTATCATCTCTATATTATCTATCTGTCTATTAACAATCTATCTATCTATCTATTATCTATATATTATCTATCTATTATTATCTATCTATTATCATCTATCTATTATCTATCATCTATTATCTATCTATTATCTATCATCTATTATCTATCTATTATCATCTATCTATTATCTATCTATCTATCTATTATCTATCATCTATTATCTATCTATTATTATCTATCTATTATCTATCATCTATTATCTATCTATTATCTATCATCTATTTTCTATCTATTATCTATCATCTATTATCTACTCTATCTATCTATTATCTATCTATCTATCTATGATCCATACATTACAAGTAGGGTTGAGCGAAACGGGTCGAAATTTTTCAAAAGTCGCCGACTGTGTGGGGTCGGCCATGAAGTCGGCGATCTTTTGAATCTAGAATCGGAATTCCGATACCGATTGCCGATATGTTTAAGATATCGGGAATTGGTATCGGAATTCAGATTTAAGTGTAAAATAAAGAATTAAAATAAAAAATATTGCAATACTTACCCTCTGACGCGCCCTGGTACTAACCGGGAACCTTCCTTCCTTAGAATCAGCCTTCCAGGACCTGGCGGTGACGTCGCGGTGACGTCGCGGCTTGTGATTGGCCGCGCGGCCACCCATGTGACCGCTCGCGCGACCAATCACAAGCCGCGACGTCACCGCGACGTCACCGAAGGTCCTGGAAGGGCTGATTCTTAGGAAGGAAGGCTGCCGGAAAGAAGCAGAGCGCGTCCGATGGTGAGTATATACCTAATAGGAATATACTCACCCTCGGACGCGCCCTGCTTCTTTCCGGCAGCCTTCCTTCATAAGAATCAGCCCTTCCAGGACCTTCGGTGACGTCGCGGTGACGTCGCGGCTTGTGATTGGTCGCGCGAGCGGTCACATGGGCGGCCGCGCAGCCAATCACAAGCCGCGACGTCACCGCGACGTCACCGCCAGGTCCTGGAAGGCTGATTCTAAGGAAGGAAGACTGCCGGTTAGTACCAGGGCGCGTCAGAGGGTAAGTATTGCGATATTTTTTATTTTAATTCTTTATTTTACACTAAAATATGGATCGCAGGGCCTGAAGGAGAGTTTCCGCTCCTTCAGACCCTGGGAACCATGGAAACCCGATGCACTGCATTGGGTTTCGAGTTTCGGCCGACCCCGACCCCGACTTTTTTATAGGATCGGCCGATTTCACTCGACCCGACTTTTGAAAAAGTCGGGTTTCGTGAAACCCGACCCGATCCTATAAAAGTAAAGGTCGCTCAACCCTAATTACAAGTCCTTGTGAAATGCTATTGCTGCTGAGCCATAGGGAGCCGGCATCAGCTGTCTGACAACACATAACATAATTAAATAGGCAAAGGTCAGTCTTCTATGGGAATGTAATTGCACTTGTATATTGAAGCACGGTGGCTCAGTGGTTAGCACAGCAGCCTTGCAGCGCTGGAGTCCTGGGTGCAAATCCCACCAAGGACAACATCTTCAAGGAGTTTGTATGTTCTCTGTGGGTTTCCTCCGGGTGCTCCGGTTTCCTCCCACATTCCAAAGACATACTGATAGGGAATTCAGATTGTGAGCCCCATTGGGGACAGCGATAATAATGTCTGTAAAATGCTGCAGAATATCTTAGCGCTATATAAAAATAAAGATTATTATTATTATTGAAGGTCGATGGAAGAACTTATATTTAAGCCATTGCAATTTTTGATGAATGTTCTTTTTAGATAATAAGACCATAATCATAGTACAAGAAAGTTAAAGATAGGCAGTGGATATCAGATCCCCAGCAATCAGCTGATTAAAGCTTTATTATTTTCCAGGCACAGTGCCCTCCTTTACGTAGTGGCTGTACCTGGTATTGCAAGCTCGGTTCTGTTCATTTGAATGGACTAAGCTACTCTAAAGTTGTAATATCAAGAATAACTCCTACTGAGCATAAGAAGCTGGAGGATGATCAGCCAATCAACTGAGTGACGAGGATTCCTTCAATCTTCTAGTTAGGGAAAAAAACCTTAAAGGGAACCTGTTACTCCCAAAATCGAATGTGAGCTAAGCCCACTGGCATCAGGGGCTTATCTACAGCCCATTCCGATGGGCGTCGCGTTCCAGGGTCTCCCATCTTCTTACGATGATGTCCTCTTCTTGTCTTCACACTGTGGCTCCGGCGCAGGCGTACTTTGTCCTCCCTGTTGAGGGAAGAGCAAAGTACTGCAGTGCGCAGACATCGGGCCTCTCTGACATTTCCCGGCGCCTGCGCACTGCAGTACTTTGCTCTGCCCTCAACAGGGAGGACAAAGTACGCCTGCGCCGGAGCCACAGTGTGAAGACAAGAAGTGGACGTCATCGTAAGAAGAATGGAGGCCCGGAGCGGACCGCGACGCCTATCGGACCGATCACCGGTGACCGGCGCGATGCCCATCGGGACCGCCCCTGGGTGAGTATAATCTAACCTCTCTTTCTCATCTTTCAGGATATAACGGGGGCTTATCTACAGCATTACATAATACTGTAGATAAGCCCCTGATGCCGGTGGGCTTAGCTCACCTTCGATTTTGGGGGTGACAGGTTCCCTTTAGTATTGTTGTCAAGATTTTGGCCTCTGTATTCAATGATACTAACTAATCCTAATAAATGTATGATCTCTTAATTAACAGTTAATTAATATTTTAGAGGTGTTTTACTATTTCATAAAGTGATTGCATATTGCCATTACATTATAGGATTCGAATACACCTTTAAAGAGAACCTGTCACTTGCCATAAGTATGTATTTTCTTTACCTGTTGTAAATTCCACTGTTTTCCTGAATCTAGTGTTTTCTTTCTCTTATTCCTGTGTCTCTCCATTACTGAGATATTGTCTTCTCTTCCCTGTATATAAATCTAGTCTTGTTATTCTTAGGGGATGTCTGCTTTCTAGAAAGTTTTCATCTCATTTCAGAGTTGGAGTCACAACTACACTGCTCAGTTCTGCTGTATAATGTCCTCCATGCTACTGCTCCTTGTGTTTACATACTACATAGAGACAGGAGAGCAGAAATATCTCATATGTCACGATACTGTTGAAGAATTTCCTGGGACAATTGGCTCCTCCCCTGTTCCTCAAACTAGGAGGAAACTAGGCTATCCCTATTCCCCAGATTACCCCTGATGGAGAGGATGCTGGGACCTTGTACCTTGCTATGCTCCTTAACTGTTTCCGCCCCGACCCAGGAAGGCATGAAACTGATGTGTAAAGAATGACACAAACCTGACAGACAGAGGAAACAGACAGGGATAAAAGCAAACAGCAATCATACAAACACACAAACCAAATCCTCGAAGAAATCTCCTGAAAACAACACCAACTGACTACTACTAATACAAAACTCTCTTTCAACGCCAAACCTGGAATTTGTAAGCTATCACTAGCAACTCCAAAGTGCAGGTGGTGAGAATATATACCAGGGGGGAGTGGCCAACACTGAACAGCTGAGACAATTCAGAAAGGATATATACCAGAGGGGAGTGGCCAACACTGAACAGTTGAGACAATTCAGAAAGGAGAGCTCCAGGAGATAAACAGAACTGATTAACCCTTGCAATTACAGAGCAAGGAAAACATACACCAGCTCAGAGACAACTGAAAATTTATAATTAGAGCCCACAGAGGAGAAAACTGGAGACAAATGCCAAATAGAAGTCATAAAGTGGCCAGAAATAGTGTTATTCTATACATCTACATCCTATTAACACCGCACACTCCCTCTACCGGAGTCCAATAAGAATAACTGGCTGGTGGCTAAATGGTATACTACAACCCTCAACAGGTCAACATCAATCTGAGATTAACCCTTTAAAGGCATCATGCACAAAATCTCAATGAAAAACATCTTTGTAACCAATACTAATAGCTGAAATCTAGGGAAAGGGGATTGGAGGTTCCATAGCCACTTCTATTACCTTTCTCATATCACCTTTGTTGGAAGAAGATCGGCAACTTTCTCATCCCGTCTGGCTCCCGCATCTGAGATTCTAGATTGTGTCCTCCTCCCCCCCCCCCAACAAGGCTCAGTCTTGTTTTCAGGGTTGCCAAAACATGCAGATGTCCCCCTGGCTTCGTCTCCTGCAGGTTAATAACCTTGAGATGTGACTTTGAGACTCAAAGCCGGAGGAAGGAAATCCCAAAGTTTTCGTCATAACAACGAACTGCGTCTTAATTCTATTTTTTGCCTCCCATTTGGCGCCTCTTCTTTAATGAACAGTAATTGTTTTCCATTGTATTTCTGTCGTTCTGATGCAAGAGGTTCTGTTTCTAAGAGACAGCTGCAAGGTGAAACAGGTGTACGTGTGAACGCCAAGGGAGAGCTTTCCTTTGGCAAAAAGCAGCAGAGGAAAAGCGTTTATGCCCATGGTGAATTGGACTGATACAGAATATATTGCATTTGTACCTCCGGCTCCATACCTGTGATCTTCTATTATGGCCATAAATGTTCTTAAAGAAACCTTGTGGCATGTAAAGAAGGTTTTAAGAGATTGTCCGGCCTTAGGTTATGATTCTGCAGACACTCTATGTCACTGAAGACTTGTGAATCCTCACATAGCGCACACTGCGCACCATGAGGATCCTCCGGTGACCACAAGTATGCAATTAGCATATTTCCAACTACATTCCAACTAGAAGTGAATAGACTTGCATTCGGCGAGGGTCTACACGTCTAGTTGGAATGTGGTTTACACAGTAAAATATCGATATTTGCAGATGATACAAAACTATGTAAAGCAGTTAATACAAGAGAAGATAGTATTCTGCTACAGATGGATCTGGATAAGTTGGAAACTTGGGCTGAAAGGTGGCAGATGAGGTTTAACAATGATAAATGTAAGGTTATACACATGGGAAGAAGGAATCAATGTCACCATTACACACTGAACGGGAAACCACTGGGTAAATCTGACAGGGAGAAGGACTTGGGGATCCTAGTTAATGATAAACTTACCTGGAGCAGCCAGTGCCAGGCAGCAGCTGCCAAGGCAAACAGGATCATGGGGTGCATTAAAAGAGGTCTGGATACACATGATGAGAGCATTATACTGCCTCTGTACAAATCCCTAGTTAGACCGCACATGGAGTACTGTGTCCAGTTTTGGGCACCGGTGCTCAGGAAGGATATAATGGAACTAGAGAGAGTACAAAGGAGGGCAACAAAATTAATAAAGGGGATGGGAGAACTACAATACCCAGATAGATTAGCGAAATTAGGATTATTTAGTCTAGAAAAAAGACGACTGAGGGGCGATCTAATAACCATGTATAAGTATATAAGGGGACAATACAAATATCTCGCTGAGGATCTGTTTATACCAAGGAAGGTGACGGGCACAAGGGGGCATTCTTTGCGTCTGGAGGAGAGAAGGTTTTTCCACCAACATAGAAGAGGATTCTTTACTGTTAGGGCAGTGAGAATCTGGAATTGCTTGCCTGAGGAGGTGGTGATGGCGAACTCAGTCGAGGGGTTCAAGAGAGGCCTGGATGTCTTCCTGGAGCAGAACAATATTGTATCATACAATTATTAGGTTCTGTAGAAGGACGTAGATCTGGGGATTTATTATGATGGAATATAGGCTGAACTGGATGGACAAATGTCTTTTTTCGGCCTTACTAACTATGTTACTATGTTACTATGTTACTATATGATTAGATAGATAATAAATAGATAAATATATTGATAATAGATAGATAATAGATAGTTAGATAGATAATAGATAGATCAGAGATAATTAGATAGATAGATAATAGATAGATAGATAATAGATAGATAGATGGTTAGCACTGCAACCTTGCAGCGCTGGGGTCTTGGGTTCAAATCTCACCTTGGACAACATCTGCAAGAAGTTTGTATGTTTTCCCTGTGTTTGCGTGGGTTTCCTCCGGGTGCTCCGGTTTCCTCCCACATTCCAAAGACATACTGATAGGGATTTCTAGATTGTGAGTCCCAATAGGGACAGTGCCAATAATGTTTTTAAAGTGCTGTGGAATTAATGGTGCTATATAAATGAGTAAAATAAATAGATAGATAGATAGATACAGTCATGGCCAAAAGTATTGACACCCCTGCAATTCTGTCAGATAATACTCAGTTTCTTCCTGAAAATGATTGCAAACACAAATTATTTGGTATTATTATCTTCATTTAATTTGTCTTACATGAAAAAACACAAAAAGAGAATTGTCCTAAAGCCAAATTGGATATAATTCCACACCAAACATAAAAAAGGGGGTGGACAAAAGTATTGACACTGTTCGAAAAATCATGCGATGCTTCTCTAATTTGTGTAATTAACAGCACCTGTAACTTACCTGTGGCACCTAACAGGTGTTGGCAATAACTATCACACTTGCAGCCAGTTGACATGTTATTAAAGTTGACTCAACCTCTGTCCTGTGTCCTTGTGTGCACCACATTGAGCATGGAGAAAAGAAAGAAGACCAAAGAACTGTGTGAGGACTTGAGAAACCAAATTGTGAGGAAGCATGAGCAATCTCAAGGCTACAAGTCCATCTCCAAAGACCTGAATGTTCCTGTGTCTACCGTGCGCAGTGTCATTAAGAGGTTTAAAGCCCATGGCACTGTGGCTAACCTCCCTAGATGTGGACGGAAAAGAAAAATTGACGAGATTTCAACGCAAGATTGTGCGGATGTTGGATAAAGAACCTCGACTAACATCCAAAGAAGTTCAAGCTGCCCTGCAGTCCGAGGGTACAACAGTGTCAACCCGTACTATCTGTCGGCGTCTGAATGAAAAGGGACTGTATGGTAGGAGACCCAGGAAGACCCCACTTCTTACCCCGAGACATTAAAAAAGCCAGCTGGAGTTTGCCAAAACTTACCTGAAAAAGCCTAAAACGTTTTGGAAGAATGTTCTCTGGTCAGATGAGACAAAAGTAGAGCTTTTTGGGCAAAGGCATCAACATAGAGTTTACAGGAGAAAAAAAGAGGCATTCAAAGAAAAGAACACGGTCCCTACAGTCAAACATGGTGGAGGTTCCCTGATGTTTTGGGGTTGCTTTGCTGCCTCTGGCACTGGACTGCTTGACCGTGTGCATTTCATTATGAAGTCTAAAGACTACCAACAAATTTTGCAGCATAATGTAGGGCCCAGTGTGAGAAAGCTGGGTCTCCCTCAGAGGTCATGGGTCTTCCAGCAGGACAATGACCCAAAACACACTTCAAAAAGCACTAGAAAATGGTTTGGGAGAAAGCACTGGAGACTTCTAAGGTGCCCAGCAATGACTCCAGACCTGAATTCCATAGATCACCTGTGGAGAGATCTAAAAATGGCAGTTTGGAGAAGGCACCCTTCAAATATCAGGGACCTGGAGCAGTTTGCCAAAGAAGAATGGTCTAAAATTCCAGCAGAGCATTGTAAGAAACTCATTGATGGTTACCGGAAGCGGTTGGTCGCAGTTATTTTGGCTAAAGGTTGTGCAACCAAGTATTAGGCTGAGGGTGCCAATACTTTTGTCTGGCCCATTTTTGGAGTTTTGTGTGAAATGATCAATGTTTTGCTTTTTGCTTCATTCTCTTTTGTGTTTTTTCATTTAAGACAAATTAAATGAAGATAATAATACCAAATAATTTGTGATTGCAATCATTTTCAGGAAGAAACTGAGTATTATCTGACAGAATTGCAGGGGTGTCAATACTTTTGGCCATGACTGTAGATAGATAGATAATAGATAGATTTGGCACCTGTCCACACTGCCAAAAGTACCAATACCTGGTTTAACCCCTTAATGACAGCCAATACATCTTTTTACTGACCTGACATATAAGAGAGTAGCCTCCCCATACAGGTAACAGCTGCTGACTGTACACTATAGCTGACAACTTTCTGCATCAGCCAAGATCAGTGTTTGCACCGTCCAAATCTGTTTAACCCCTTAGATGCTGCTGTAAATAGTGACTACATCATTATAAATGGTTAACAGAGTGTGGAGGCTTCCTCTTTATCCCAATTGGTGCCCTCAGATCATGATTTTGTGGTCCTGATGTTTGCCATGGCAATTCATGACCAAATAGCAGCATTAGCATCTGATGGCTGTTGTAAGGCTACGTTCACATTTGCGTTGTGCGGTGCTGCATCGGCGACGCAACGCACAACGCATGCAAAAACGCAGCTTTTTGTGACGCATGCGTTCATTTTTGCATGATGTTTGGCGCAGAAAAAACTGCATCATGCAGCGTTTTCTGTTGCGCCAAAATGACGCATGCGTCACAAAACGCAAGACAACGCATGTCCATGCGCCCCCCATGTTAAATATAGGGGCGCATGACGCAGCCCCGCACAACGCTAATGTGAACTTAGCCTAACCTGTTCAGAAGTGAGAGGCATTTAGGTGGTAAAAATACACATTTTCATTTCTGTCATACCACTTTGCATTAATTCCTGTAAAGCACCTGAAGGGTTAATAAACTACCTGGCAGCAGTTTTCGATATGTCAGGGGGTGCTGTTTTTAAAATGGTATCACGTTTGGGGGTTTCCCAATATATGAGACCCCTAAAGTCACTTCAAACATGGATAAGTCCCTAAAAAAATAAATTTAGTCAATTTCCTTGAAAAAATGAAAAATTGCTGCTACATTTTTAAACCTCCAAAAATGCTAACAAAATAAAATAACATTTTACAAATGATGGTGGTATAAAGCCGACATGTGGGAAATGTTATTTATTAATGGTTTGCTGTGGTATGACCATCTGGATTAAAGGGATAATCATTCAAATTTTGAAAATTGCTAATTTTTTAACATTTTTCTCAAATTTTTGATATTTTTTTATAAACAAACACAAAACATATTGACCTAAATTTACCATTATAATAAAGTATAATGTGTCACGAAAAAACAGTCTCAAAATCACTGGGATTTGTTGAAGCGTTGCAGAGTTATTACCACATAAAGTGACACTGGTCAGATTTCAAAAATTTGGCTCCGTCACTAAGGGGTTAAAAACAAAGGTATCACTGTGCTTGATTGGCCAGCAAACACACCTGACCATAACCCCATATGGAGTATTGTCAAGAGGAAGATGAGCGACACCAGACCCAACAATGCAGATGAGCTGAAGGCTGCTATCAAAGCAACCTGGGCTTCCATAACCCCTCAGCAGCGCCACAGGCTGATCGCCTCCATGCCACGCCGCATTGATGCAGTAATTGATGCAAAAAGAGCCCCGACCAAGTATTAAGTGCATTTACTAAACATACATTTCAGTAGGCCAACATTTCAGATGTTAAAATCTTTTTTTTCAAGCTGGTGTTACAAAGTATTCTAATTTACTGAGATAATGACTTTTGGCTTTTCATTGGCTGTAAGCCATAATCATCAACATTAACAGAAATAAACACATGAAATAGATCACTCTGTAATGACTCTATATAATATACGAGTTTCACTTTTTTGTATTGAAAAACTGAAATAAATGAACTTTTTGATGATATTCTAATTTTCTGAGAAGCACTTGTAGATGTAAGTAAAAAAGTTACTCCCTGTACCCACGTAACGTAGTAAAACCCTTCATCAGTTCTGGTCTGAATACAATAACCCCTTCCTTAATTTAACAGCATATTCTACTGTAGTAAAAACAATGGAAATATTGATTATAAACCAGCTCTAATAATAAAAGAAATATCTGAGAGATGTTTTGCCCATCAGTCACGCTCATTTGTAGAAGAGGTAGAAAAGACCTCTCCTAATGCTCACATCCTTCTCTTTTATTTTAATCCAAGTCATAAGATAAATAATATTATAATATAATATAATATTGTCATTCATGCTCGCTGCCCGGCTGTCTTTTCTATAGATCTGTCATCTCCAGGAGAAAGAAAACAAAAAGAATACAATACAGTTATGAAAGCAATCATACATTAGGCATTGTAAACAGGTAAAGAACAAAAGAGAGGAGAATGTGACTGGAGATTAGGAAACAAAAAAGGGTTTTATTTGGAGAGATCAAACGTAAACTAATAGTAAAAAATATATATAAAAAATCCTGAGCCAATTAATGTAATAGTATATCAATATGGGCAGTGTCGCAATAATTGCGGTTGCAGACTAGGCTTGAGCAGGATGGGGGCCCGCCGACACCATCATCTATTTCACCTGGATGTGCATCATCAGACGCACGTCCAGCTGAAGTGTATTGCGGCACAGAGACCTGCCACCTACCTGAACTGAAATACATGCTGCCAGCCAATCAGGGGTCAGCAATTGGCGTCAGTTGTCCATCAAAGGCGGCACATGGCACTGACGTCATGCGCTGCCTTCTGTGTTGACTAAAGAAGAGGTTGTCGCACTTTGTGGGAACGGGGGAAGGTAAAAATAATCATTTATTTTCAGAATGTGTTGGAGATGAGCAGCGGACATTATTACAGGATCAAAGACATTAGTAAATAGAGGGTCCAGGATGTGGACATAAATACAGGAAGGGGCCCGGATGGGGGATATTAATACAAGAACTGGCCAGGATGGGGGACTGTCATGATCCGTTCCAGGGTTTATTAGTGTCTGCCCTTTTTTGGACGGATCATGTCAAGGGTTAACTTTGCTCTGCCTCATTCTGGGTTCAGGTTTACTCTTTGGCTCCCATGAATCTTGCTGGCAGTGTCAGTTGTAGTTCTGTCTTCGGCTTGTGAACTTGACTCTGGAAACCCTTGGTTTGTCCTGCTGTGAACCCTGACTTGTCCTGTGTCTGTTATCCTCCTCTGTCTGCCCTTTCCCTGCGTCTGTCTGTTCTGCTTGATTCTCTGATTCTGACCTCCTGGCTTGGGTATTGACTCTGTCTTGATTTGTCCCTATTGTACCGTATTTTGCTTGCCCTGGTTTAATGATCTCTTGCTACGTCCTGACTATCCTTTCTGTTTTAATCCTTTTTGTACTGACTTGTTATCTTGTGCCCTGACTCAGCTTTTCTGACCACTCTCTTGCCACTAGGTGGCATCTGTTCAGCTGCTCAGTGTGTGCAGTCTCGCGTCCCTATAAAACTCCCCCTGGTGAAGGTTGCGCTGTACTGCACTGCAGCTGCATGACAGGGACATTGTTATAGGATGGGGCCTAAGATGGGGGACATTATTAAATAGAAGGTCCAGGATGGGGAACATTAATACAGGAAGGGGCCAGAATGGGGGACATTATTAAAAAGAAAGGGCCAGAATGGCGGAAATTATTACAGGATGGGGCCCAGGATGGAGGAATTGTAGGAAGGGGCTCAGAGTGAGTGAAATTATTACATGAAGTGGCCCCGCATGGGGGACATTATTACAGGACGGGGGTTATTAATGCTGGAAGGTGCATTTTTGACAAATCATGGCTGTCATCAACCCCAACTACCATTACCCCAATTGCCACCAGACCAGGGCAATCGGGAAGAACTGCACTACTTAGATCTCAAAATATATATACATGCTAAGCAGCAAAAAATACTTTACATTAAGGGGGTAGGGGCGTAGCACCCCCTTACAGGGGGACCAGACTAAATCACCTCTGTAAACACAATTACAGTGCATGAGGGTTTTTTTAAAACTGTGGATTTACCGCATTTGATGCAAGTCTGTGGAGAAATTCCGCACAGAAGAATAAGCATTACCGCAAGAGAAAATGACATGGTGCGGCTCAGAAACCTGCATCGGAGGTGATTTTATGCAGAGTAAAAAAGAAGCACAGGGGGCATGGGATTTCTATTAATCCCTTCCACTATGGTTGTACTGCACAACACAGCATTTTGCAGTACTTATTATATACCACCACTGCTGCACCATTAAAACAAAAGTCCTTTTTCAGGCCTACTTACCGTCCATTCTCTAGTAAAGCAGTAGGCATAGTAGGCATAGCTGGATCATCACTAATAGGCACTGGCTACCGGTTTCAGGGGTAAGTAGGGATAGCGAGTCGATGACTAGGTTATCGGTGTCACAATTCTAAGTGCTTAAGTTCCAGGTTCGTTATTTTATAAGGCCGTGTCCAGAGAGGGAATCACGGCCAGGATCATGGCCAGAAATGGTGACCACAAGTCTAAGGCAGAAGGCTGGGATAGTGCTACACTGTCCATATTGTCGATTAACAAGAACTGACATTACGGATATCCTCATAACATCTAGAGTTGCATTACGCAATAAGAGTCATTCCTAATGAGAGCATAATACCTATATTGAAAAAGGGAGCTAAAGACTCATAATGACACAGGGCCAACCACAAAACTAATAAAAAGTAACAAATTTTATTGAATTAAACATACACATTACATACAAGGACAATAGCACACAGAGGCCCAGACTATATACAAAATACAAGGGACGAGTGTCTGGAAAGGGATAAAAGAGCAAACAATAGTATGCACAGTGGCTGCAAGGAATCACCACTAAAAAATGGGTCAGGGAAAAGATTGCAAATGCTAGCATAAAGGCCCTGTACCCATAACAGTAAAATGTAAGGCCAGTGCATACCTAAATAGATGTAGAGGTCTAATTAAGAACCTAGGTCTTGGACACCGCATATGGCCACACATGAGTAAGTAAAGTAGTATTCATACCATCCTAAAGAAGTGCTTGTGCCAAAGTGCAATTTGCATAGGACAGCAGCGATTAGAGACAGAACTTACCCATATCCAAAGGCGATAGCGCAGTCACTGTGCATACAACGTGCCCCGACGCGCGTTTCGCGTTGCGGGCTTCTTCGGGGGGCAGTGGCTGTCCATATTGTCGTTGATATACGAACTGTCATTTCCTGGTATTACAACTTGATTTGCTAATTTTGTAAAAAGTTAATAAGCAACGATTTTCTTTATTGTACGCGTTCTCTGAACACATAAAACTGCCATACTGTGACCAGGTGATACTGCCTTAGGCCAACTTCACGCATCCGCTTAAAAAAAGTACAGATAAGATGGTTTGTTTTTACTATCCTTGTGGTTTTTTGTTGGCTGTCCGTGTTTACTTGAGTACCATCCATGTGCCATCCATGTGACACGTACTGGAATAGAATGCAGAATGGAAATTATAGATTTTTATGTGCTAAAGAGGTGCAAAGATAGAGATAGATAATAGACAGATAAATAGATAATAGATAGATAGATAATAGATAGATAGATAGATAGATAGATAATAGATAGATAGATAGATAGATAGATAGATAATAGATAGATATGGGATAGACAGATAGATTGATAATACATAGATAATAGACAGATAAATAGATAATAGATAGATAGATAATAGATAGATAGATAGATAGATAGATAGATAGATAATAGATAGATAGATAGATAGATAGATAGATAGATAGATAGATAGATAGATAGATAATAGATAGATATGGGATAGACAGATAGATTGATAATACATAGATAATAGACAGATAAATAGATAATAGATGATAGATAATAGATAGATAGATAATAGATAGATAGATAGATAGATAGATAGATAGATAGATAGATAGATAGATAGATAATAGACAGATAAATAGATAATAGATAGATAGATAATAGATAGATAGATAGATAGATAATAGATAGATAGATAGATAGATAGATAGATAGATAATAGATAGATATGGGATAGACAGATAGATTGATAATACATAGATAATAGACAGATAAATAGATAATAGATAGATAATAGATAGATAATAGATAGATAGATAGATAGATAATAGATAGATAGATAGATAGATAATAGATAGATATGGGATAGACAGATAGATTGATAATACATAGATAATAGACAGATAAATAGATAATAGATGATAGATAATAGATAGATAGATAATAGATACATAGATAGATAATAGATAGATAATAGATAGATAATTATAAATAGATAATTAGATAGATAATAGATATGGGATAGACAGACAGATTGATAATAGATAGATAATAGAGAGATAGAGAAATAGATATCCGTCACATATGTAATTTGTGCCTTGCTTGTGTAGCTTACTGTACATGTATTACCCTAATAAATAAATTAAAAAAACGAAGTTGGATGCAACCCATTTTTTGTAACCAGCAAAGGTAAAGCAAACAGCTGAGAGCTGATATTATCAGGCTGGAAAGGTCCACTATTATTGTGCCCTTCCCAGCCTAAAATACCAGCCCCCATTCATAAAAATCAGTCATTTCTATTCGACATAGTCTTTTGATATGTGTTCACACGGACCTATAGACTTTTACTGGCCCTTGTCATCCGTGCTGCCAGAAATAAATAGACATGTCTAACTGTGGGTCTCACGGACATCGGACACACGGTCCGTGTGAAAACACAGACGTGTGCGAAGCCCCATAGGTTAGGGTACTACGTGTGGATATGTGTCTCCGGTACGTTTACCAGAGACACGTGCATGTGAATGAGGCCCTAAAGAGAATCTGCCAGCCCTAACTAAACGCCTAGCCCTGTAGGATATATAGCCCCCTATAAAGATCACACTTTTTAGTATTCTAATAGCAGCCTCTGTCCTGCACAAAGTGAAGCATAATGAAATATGCTAATTTGGGTGCTCAGTGCACCATTAGTGGGTCCAAAATGATCAGTCACTGCTCAGCCTGGAACAAAGAAAGATCAGGAAAGGCAGTGCTGTCAATCACCAGTGAGGGAGGCTGGTCATGCCAAACCAGTGGGTGGGAAAGGTGCATCGAGCTTTTTGGTCAGCTGATGCACTGAGCCTCTTTTATTTGAAATACTAACTAGCATATTTTTTAAAACTTGTGCAGAACAGAGCAAGATAAAAGAGTGAAAAAACGTTCCTGGACTCTCAGATTGAGCGTTATTGACGGATTCTGATTTAGAGGTCGTTTTCCCCACACAGTGACCAGCACTTCTGTCTATACAATGGCTGCTGGCGGAGGAGCACGTGAGCAGATCAGTCCAGAAGAGGTCGGAGCAGTAGTGAGTCCCCAGTGCAAGGTACTGGAGTTTGAGCGGAGGAGAAAGTGGTGGCAATGGCAGCAGGCATTCTGTAGCAAATTAGAGACAAGCGAGAGAACAGAGACAACTTTCTAGACCAAAGGACCCCAAGAGTTGACCCCCTGCAGCATCTCCATGACAGATAGAACTAAAATTAACCAGCCAAGCCAGCAATGACAGAGTAACTTTTCTGAGCTGGAAGGGTGTTACGCCTACAGGTGGGGCACTTGGTTCATGGACCTACTGTGCCACAGGGTCGGGCTCACCTAAGAGAGGCGTACCTAAGTGGCTACCTGGTTTTTACTGGAGCTCCTGATGGTGCAACCAGGTTTGAGATGCATGTAGTTGCCAGGTACCACTCCTAGGCAGTCCCCGGTACTGCGGCTGCTGACCCTAGGGGTCAGGTTCACCGACATGGATAAGGACATGGAGTCGCTGACAGACACAGGATTCGGACTCTGTTCAGACTACTCAGGCTCTGGCAGAATGAATATTGACACAGAGTCACAGACAGGGCTGAATTCGGTTACTAGAACGGACTTCAGAACACTAACCAGAACTGACACAGGTGCAGGTTCAGGTTCTGACAGAGCAGCTTCAGGGTTCAGATACCGTTCAGAATAATGTGCACACTAGCCAGGAGCATGGGGACAGAATCAGGATAATAAACAAACTACAAAGGGTTAGGACATGGGAACAGGCAACATACAGTTGCACACATAAGAGTTGTAGGGAAACTACAGGGGTTGCTCAGGCACCTCCCTATTGGGGAGGGTGCCTTTTATACAAGATGCCTTACAGTTATTGGCTGGGGGCACTTTCAAACTATGATCGCTGCCCCTTTAAGAGCAAGGGAGCATTTGCATGCACTAGGTGCACCACCGGAAAATCTTTGCAGCATTCACAGACAGCAGGAAGAAGGGAGACGTAGCGAAAGACGTGCAGGTGACCACGGCTATGAGTATTTTGGCATCCGTGCATGGAGGGGAAGGGGAACTATGCAGGGATGCCGGCATTAGCATTACAAAGGGCACCAGGTGTACCGACAACCAAACTAACACTAAGGTCCAGGCCACATACTGTGTGTATTGCTGCAGTTTGCAACCAAAGACTTGAAATAATCCTAAGAAGTTCCCTCCATTATCATTCAGAGACTACTACAAGTTATTAGTTGTTGGATTGTGTTCAGAAACACATTCATTGCGAACCAATCATTTGCATCTACTGTTGCACATTCAGTAAAAATAGAGTTAATCACATCAAAAAGTCCCGAGTTTGCATTACACCAGTCCTCACATTACATACACAACATGCAAAACAAAATCTTCTAAAACAAAATATATATACAGTTTATACAGTAACATTTGTACATTTACAAAAGGCAAATTCAATTAAACCACTGGGGAGTCTCTGCCCCAACAAGTTAGTCCAGTTAAAGTAAGGGTGGGTTCACACGGCCGATTTCTTCACATCCAAGTACAACGGTCTGACTCAGAGTGGATCCAGGTTTTTCTCCGACTTGGTGAGAAAAAAAACGCCTTCTCCACATTCTCCATTCAGATAGTCGGTGAAAATCGGAACGCATTCGGATAACATCCAATTTTTTTTGCAAAGATCCATAGACTTGCATTGCCGATTTTGACCCGACGCTCACACTAAAAATGGGACGCGTCTTCGATTTTTTGTTGTGGACCACTTTGTCCCCAATAAAAAAATTGGACATGTGCACAGCTCTATAGGATATCATGGGTACGACTGCTCTCAGTGAAAACCACGGATATAGCATTCGCAGTGTGCACAAGACCTAAGGGATACATGTGTTGTCCGTGTGCTACTCATGTGAAAGGTATAACATTCCCCCCCTCTTTCCCAATCAATGATCAGCAGTGCGTGGGTTAAAGAAATAATATAAAAATGTATCCGCCATGGTTCTAAAGTCGCATGGGCTAATTCCATCTTCCGACTGTTGGGTGCATTTATACATTTATACGACAATGAATTATTATTGATGGGAGCAGTGAGATAATATTTGCATTTTTTTAAATTATTTTTATCTGGTGATTTATACCTTTATTTCACAAACAGTCCACGTATCTTATATTAATGTATATCGGCGGCTATGGAAACCAAACATTCAGCCGTGCCAGCCGTGATCTCACGAGCCGTGCTCTATGTCTAACAGATGTTTCAATTTATACAGTATTGATCTGAAAATTGTCTCATCTGATTTTCTGTCTAAAGCAGAAGAAGGTGACGATCCATCTCCTCTCCTCTATTTTTTTTCTATCACGGTGCTGAGGTAATCTGGAAAGACATGCTGGTGTATGAAGGTGGAGGTAGAAAGATGTTAACCTCTCGAATGCCCAGAGGAGTTGTCTGGGAGGAGGAAGGGTAAAGAATTTTTGAAAAATTCTTATATGGTTTAAAATCAAGAGGCAACATTTGATCCTTTGTTGCTCCTGATAAGTTGCTGATTGTCTCTGTATCACCTGCTGTAACGATGATGTTCGATCTCTGAGATATACGGTATGACCGCTGCTGCCAGTCACTCATCACAGGGGTCATCCACTGCATTTGTAAGAAGGGGATGCTACAGTAAGTAGTGTGGCTGAGGCCATATTGAGTAGTTGGGGAACCTGCAATGCTGAGACTGCAGACTGGAGGTCAACAGGAGCTGGCACAAGCAAGTCGGGTCAAACACTGGAAAGTATGTGATCCATCAAAGGGAAGCTGTAAAGAAAGATACAAAGAAAACCAGTAGGAGTATACAGCACTTTGTGACAGACTGCCAACTGGAAGGCAAAGAGAGACAGGCCCAAGGACTGCAGTGACAGACTGTGTATACGTGAAGCCAAGGCAGTGAAGCACGTCTACGGTAAGTGGTCAGACTGAGATAAAGTCAAGCAAGTACCAGTAGAAACAACAGACATTGTGAGACTGCATTACTCTTGAGTTACAACTTTCTTGTAACTTAAAGCATCATTCTCAAGTTAGGAAGTTATCCCCTATCTATACGTTAGAGAATAACTTCCCCATCAATTGGGGTCCGACTGCTGATCCTGAAGACCAAGGCTCTGAAAAAGAGTCACTTGGGAATGGAGCAGTGGTTGATCATGCACACTGCTGCTCCATTCTTATGGTAATGCCAGACCTCAGCAGGTCTTCAGCCCTCTCAAAAGAATACATAGAATGGGAGTGCACATGAGGGACCGCTGCTCCATTCACACAGTACCCGTCAAAGCCTTGTTTCTCGGGACCAGTTAGGGTTCCTGTGGTCGATTCCCCAGCGAGATGTTATCCTCTATCCCATACATTGGGGATAATGTCCAAACTTGAGAATACCCCTTTGTGATGAACTCGCACACCGCCACCCGGCCTGATGTCAACATTACGTCGGAGGGATCACACCACACGGTCTCCTCACTTGCACCAACGTGATGTGCCGCACCCCCTGGGGACACGTAAGGTCAGCTTGGCATAGTTTTACGCAGACACTCCCTGTCCACACTGGCCCAGGGAGACACAGTGAGTGAGAGAACGTGGCCCATGCAGTCACTGACATGACACCATACTTGCTCACAACCCCGACTGTCATGATCCCAATGGCAGGGGATCACAAAAAGGACAAGCACAGATACAAACAAGCTCTAGGGCGATGGAACCTGAGCTGACCGCGACCCTGAACCTAACACACAAATAAAAATAGCCGGGGAATGTGCCTACGATGATCCTAGACGTCTCGCTCCAGCCGAAGATCTAACTTCCCCTATCAGAAGAAACACAGACCTCTCTTGCCTCCAGAGAAATACCCCACAGCAAATAGCAGCCCCCCACATATAGTGACGGTGAAATGAGAGGAAAGCACATACGTAGTATGAAAACAGTTTCAGCAAAATGAGGCCCGCTAAAGCTAGATAGCAGAGGATACAAAAGTGAACTGCGCGGTCAGCGAAAAACCCTTCAAAAAACCATCCTGAAATTACTTGAACTCATGTGCCAACTCATGGTACATGAAAAGCAATTTCAGCCCACTAGAGCAACCAGCAGCAGAGAATCACATATCTGCAGGCTGGACTAAAAACCAAATTAAGCAAAACACAAAACAGGAAAATCCAAACTTAGCTTGTCCAGAAGGTTCTAGGAGCAAGGAGCAGAGGTAACAAGACACACTGGATACATTGCTAACCGGCGAGGAAATGCCAGCAAAGCCAGGTTAAATAGGAAACTCCCATATGCTGATGGAACAGGTGGAACCCAGAAACCCAGGAAAGACAAGTCACCCAGTACCATCAGTAACCACCAGAGGGAGCCCAAAAACAGAACTCACAACAGTACCCCCCCCTTGAGGAGGGGTCACCGAACCCTCACGAGAACCACCAGGGCGACCAGGATGAGCCCTATGAAAAGCGCGAACCAAATCATCAGCATGAACATCCGAGGCAACCACCCAAGAATTATCCTCCTGACCATAACCCTTCCACTTGACCAAATACTGGAGTTTCCGTCTGGAAACACGAGAATCCAAGATCTTCTCCACAACATACTCCAATTCTCCCTCCACCAGCACTGGAGCAGGAGGCTCAAGAGAAGGAACAACAGGTACCTCATACTTCCGCAACAACGACCGATGAAACACATTATGAATAGCAAACGATGCCGGGAGATCCAAACGAAACGACACAGGGTTAAGAATTTCCAAGATCCTATAGGGACCGATGAACCGAGGCTTGAACTTAGGAGAAGAGACCTTCATAGGAACAAAACGAGAAGACAACCACACCAAGTCACCAACAAGAAGTCGAGGACCCACGCGGCGACGGCGATTAGCAAACTGCTGAGCCTTCTCCTGGGACAACTTCAAATTGTCCACCACATGACTCCAAATCCGATGCAACCTATCCACCACCATGTCCACTCCAGGACAATCAGAAGGTTCCACCTGACCAGAGGAAAAACGAGGATGAAACCCCGAATTACAAAAGAAAGGAGAAACCAAGGTAGCAGAACTAGCCCGATTATTAAGCGCAAACTCGGCCAGCGGCAAAAAGGTAACCCAGTCATCCTGATCAGCAGAAACAAAACACATTAAATAAGTTTCCAAGGTCTGATTAGTTCGTTCAGTCTGGCCATTCGTCTGAGGATGGAATGCAGACGAAAAGGACAAATCAATGCCCATCTTAGCACAGAAAGTCCGCCAAAATCTAGACACAAACTGGGATCCCCTGTCAGAAACGATGTTCTCAGGAATCCCATGCAAACGAACCACATTCTGAAAAAACAGAGGGACCAACTCAGAGGAGGAAGGCAACTTAGGCAAGGGTACCAGATGAACCATTTTAGAAAAGCGATCACACACAACCCAGATGACGGACATTTTTTGAGAGACAGGGAGATCCGAAATAAAGTCCATGGAAATGTGCGTCCAAGGCCTCTTCGGGATAGGCAAAGGTGACAACAATCCACTGGCCCGAGAACAGCAAGGCTTAGCCCGAGCACAAACCTCACAAGACTGCACAAAAGAACGCACATCCCTCGACAAGGAAGGCCACCAAAAAGACCTGGCCACCAAGTCTCTAGTACCAAATATTCCAGGATGACCTGCCAACGCAGAAGAATGGACCTCGGAGATGACTCTACTGGTCCAATTATCCGGAACAAACAGTCTCTCAGGCGGACAACGATCAGGTTTAGCCACCTGAAACTCCTGCAAAGCACGTCGCAAGTCTGGGGAGACAGCAGACAAAATCACCCCATCCCTAAGGATAC
The DNA here is from genome assembly GCF_032444005.1 of Ranitomeya imitator. Lineage (NCBI taxonomy): Eukaryota > Metazoa > Chordata > Amphibia > Anura > Dendrobatidae > Ranitomeya > Ranitomeya imitator. The sequence continues at coordinate 26,527,643 of NC_091285.1, forward strand.
CAGAGGGCTCAGAATTTCCAAGGGAGTCAGGCACAAAACTCCTAGAAAGAGCATCCGCCTTCACATTCTTTGAACCTGGCAGGTATGAAACCACAAAATTGAAACGAGAGAAAAACAGTGACCAACGAGCCTGTCTAGGATTCAGACGCCTGGCAGACTCAAGGTAAATCAAATTTTTGTGATCAGTCAAGACCACCACACGATGTCTAGCACCCTCTAGCCAATGACGCCACTCCTCAAATGCCCACTTCATGGCCAAAAGTTCCCGATTACCAACATCATAATTCCGCTCAGCCGGCGAAAACTTTCTAGAAAAAAACGCGCATGGCTTCATCACTGAGCCATCGGAGCTTCTCTGTGACAAAACCGCCCCCGCTCCAATCTCGGAAGCATCAACCTCAACCTGAAAAGGGAGCGAAACATCTGGCTGACGCAACACAGGAGCAGAAGAAAACCGGCGCTTAAGTTCCTGAAAGGCCTCCACAGCCGCAGGAGACCAATTAGCAACATCAGCACCCTTCTTAGTCAAATCCGTCAAAGGCTTAACAACACTAGAAAAATTAATTATAAAACGACGATAGAAATTAGCAAAGCCCAAGAACTTCTGTAGACTCTTAAGAGATGTAGGCTGCGTCCAGTCACAAATAGCCTGAACCTTGACGGGATCCATCTCAATAGTAGAAGGGGAAAAAATATACCCCAAGAAAGAAATCTTCTGGACTCCAAAGAGACACTTTGAGCCTTTTACAAACAAGAAATTGGCCCGCAGGACCTGAAACACCTTCCTGACCTGCTGAACATGAGACTCCCAGTCATCAGAAAAAACCAAAATATCATCCAAATACACAATCATAAATTTATCCAGATATTCACGGAAAATATCGTGCATAAAGGACTGGAAGACTGAAGGAGCATTAGAAAGTCCAAAAGGCATTACCAAATACTCAAAATGGCCCTCAGGCGTATTAAATGCGGTTTTCCACTCATCACCTTGCTTTATTCGTATAAGATTATACGCACCCCGAAGATCAATCTTAGTGAACCATTTAGCCCCCTTAATGCGAGCAAACAAATCAGTCAACAATGGCAAAGGATACTGATATTTTACGGTAATCTTATTCAAAAGACGATAATCTATACAAGGCCTCAAGGAACCATCTTTCTTGGCCACGAAAAAAAAACCTGCTCCCAAAGGGGACAAAGATGGACGGATATGTCCCTTTTCCAAGGACTCCTTAACATAATCCCGCATAGCAGTATGCTCTGGCACTGACAGATTGAACAAACGACCTTTAGGAAATTTACTGCCCGGAATTAAATTTATAGCACAATCGCAATCCCTGTGAGGAGGAAGCGAACTGAGCTTAGGCTCCTCAAAAACATCCCGATAGTCAGACAAAAACACAGGAATCTCAGAAGGAGTAGATGAAGCGATAGAAATCGGAGGTGCATCATCATGAACCCCCTGACAACCCCAGCTTAACACAGACACTGATTTCCAGTCAAGGACTGGATTATGAGTTTGTAACCATGGCAGACCAAGTACTAGAACATCATGCAAATTATACAGTACCAGGAAGCGAATCACCTCCTGATGAACGGGAGTCATACGCATGGTCACTTGTGTCCAGTACTGAGGTTTATTCATAGCCAAAGGTGTAGAGTCAATTCCCTTCAAAGGAATAGGGACTTCCAGAGGCTCCAGACTAAACCCACAGCGATTGGCAAATGACCAATCCATAAGACTCAGGGCAGCGCCTGAATCCACATAGGCATCGACGGAAATGGATGATAATGAACAAATCAGAGTCACAGACAGAATGAACTTAGACTGTAAAGTACTAATGGCAACAGACTTATCAACCTTTTTTGTGCGTTTAGAGCATGCTGATATAACATGAGCTGAATCACCACAATAAAAGCACAACCCTTTTTTCCGCCTATCCTTTTGCCGTTCACTTCTGGACTGAATTCTATCACATTGCATTATCTCAGGTGACGGTTCAGACGACACCGCCAAATGATGCACAGGTTTGCGCTCCCGTAAACGCCGATCAATCTGAACAGCCATAGTCATAGACTCATTCAGACCAGCAGGCGCAGGGAACCCCACCATAACATCTTTAATGGCCTCAGAAAGGCCATCTCTAAACTTTGCAGCCAGAGCGCACTCATTCCACTGAGTAAGTACCGACCACTTCCGAAATTTTTGACAATAAATTTCTGCTTCATCTTGCCCCTGAGAGAGGGCCAACAAAGCTTTTTCAGCCTGAATCTCTTGGTTAGGTTCCTCATAGAGCAAACCCAATGCCAGAAAAAACGCATCTGCATTAAGCAACGCAGGGTCCCCTGGTGCCAATGCAAATGCCCAATCCTGAGGGTCACCCCGCAGGAAAGATATAATTATCTTGACTTGCTGAGCAGGGTCTCCAGAGGAGCGAGATTTCAAAGAAAGAAACAACTTGCAATTGTTCCTAAAATTCAGAAAACGAGATCTATCTCCAGAAAAAAACTCTGGGACAGGAATTCTAGGTTCAGACATAGGAGCATGTACAACAAAATCCTGTATATTTTGAACCTTAGTGGCAAGATTATTCAGGCTGGAAGCCAAACTCTGGACGTCCATGATAAACAGCTGAGATCAGAGCCATTCAAAGATTAAGAGGAGGAGGAAGTAGCCAGGCTGCAATAAGGCTAGGCAGCAAACTCTGAGGGGGAAAAAAAAAAAAAAAAACTTCCTCAGACTACTTATCCTCCTACTTCAGCCAATACAATTAACACTTTGTGGGCCGGTTATACTGTCATGATCCCAATGGCAGGGGATCACAAAAAGGACAAGCACAGATACAAACAAGCTCTAGGGCGATGGAACCTGAGCTGACCGCGACCCTGAACCTAACACACAAATAAAAGTAGCCGGGGAACGTGCCTACGATGATCCTAGACGTCTCGCTCCAGCCGAAGATCTAACTTCCCCTATCAGAAGAAACACAGACCTCTCTTGCCTCCAGAGAAATACCCCACAGCAAATAGCAGCCCCCCACATATAATGACGGTGAAATGAGAGGAAAGCACATACGTAGTATGAAAACAGTTTCAGCAAAATGAGGCCCGCTAAAGCTAGATAGCAGAGGATACAAAAGTGAACTGCGCGGTCAGCGAAAAACCCTTCAAAAAACCATCCTGAAATTACTTGAACTCATGTGCCAACTCATGGTACATGAAAAGCAATTTCAGCCCACTAGAGCAACCAGCAGCAGAGAATCACATATCTGCAGGCTGGACTAAAAACCAAATTAAGCAAAACACAAAACAGGAAAATCCAAATTTAGCTTGTCCAGAAGGTTCTAGGAGCAGGGAGCAGAGGTAACAAGACACACTGGATACATTGCTAACCGGCGAGGAAATGCCAGCAAAGCCAGGTTAAATAGGAAACTCCCATATGCTGATGGAACAGGTGGAACCCAGAAACCCAGGAAAGACAAGTCACCCAGTACCATCAGTAACCACCAGAGGGAGCCCAAAAACAGAACTCACAACACCCGACATGCTGAGAGGCCCCTTTCACTAGCACCAGTGAAACAGCCTTATCTGACTGCCACCAGTTCCTCTTTATATATAAGCCCATTCTGTTAACGGGATAGTATTAGGCCAGAAACCAGCCTCGGTAGCATTTGAAATTAAAACCGAAATCCGTCATTCCAGTAGTCTATTGCTGCCAGATAGGAGTCATGCAAATCAGTTTCTGATTAGTAGGCCTAGTGAGATGTCATGACGCAGAGACAACATTATGCTGGTCTAGAAATCAGAATATGGGCAAGGTGATGGCTCAAAGGGCTCCTGTCCGCCGACCACGGACAATGATGTGGATGCTGGACCAGGGTCATGTGAATCGACTTGCTCATCTCTAATGATATGTACGGAAGTTAAATAAAGAAATATGCCCTGATCTTGAAGATTCCCAAAATCTAGACAGATTATACCAACTGCCCTGAGAAATGAGGTGTTATCTCGCTCAAAAAAAAAAAATTATTCTATTTAAAATATTGTCAAGTAATGAAAGAAGAACAGAGGCAGCAAAAGTTATTAGGGCTCACAAAACATCATCTTGATAACTGGTCACAGGAGGTCGTCACACCAAAGAGGTTTAACGAAACTTATCATTGCACAAGCCATTGACCAAAGTCAAGTCAGCCATCAAATTACACATTTTTATGCCATGTTTTGTCAAAGTAAATTTAACTTTGCTCAATCTGTAAAATCCATCTTACGAATCGGCTAACGCTCCAGTTCCAATTCTTCTTTGGTTTCTTTTCTCCTGCACCTTCCAATCAGTGGCCGCCGTCGCACATCCATGTTGATGCATCATCCCTGGAGCAGAAAGCTTTGGAATAGTAGAATCAAGAAGGATTCCTTTATTATTATTTTATAAAATCTTAAGCAGTTTTTGAAAAATTCTCAATATCTGGATAGTGAAAACAAACTGAAATACATACAGAGGGTTACGAAGAGTTTTGTTTGGTCTTTTTGACCTCATCGGTCTCAATATGTATAATTGAGTAATCAAAGACATCCAAATTTACCATCTTCATTCTGTCCTTTATCTTGTTTTCAGCCTTGATTTATGGTGTTTTATTGGATGACAGTAGACACAGTTCTAATGTTTATAGCTTGCCATCAAACATTGTCTACATTTCAATGGTACTGAAGTCATTTTATGAGCGCACCCTCCAAAAAATGTCAACACGGTAAACCTGAACATATAAGGCAATAAATTATCGGAAAACAAGCAACCTCTGATTCGAAAAGCATGAAACGGTTAGGTCTACCAGTCTCCTGCTTCGAATTACGACCGCAGGTAATGAAATGATCGTTTCACTTTAAATATGTTTTATGAAGGCTTACGAAATATATTGTATACAGCTTTAATTCTCAAACATCTGTGGTCGGTATGTATCTAAACAGAGCCATAGAGTTTCCGATGAAATCCAACGGTAGGGCTGCTTTCAGTTTAGCGGTGGTTGTATATCGTCAGTAATTGCCTTTGAAGAATCAGCTTCAATACTGGGTTACAAAACCCAACAATGATGAGTGTGAAAAGTGATATTTCTGCCAACCAGCTCAGTGCATGACTACAGCAAATAAAATGCTAGATGTTGAGCAGACATAATGCCATATATCATACCGCATCATTATCTCCCATGTTATGTTCGTTACGGCCATGGTTGTAGACTTGTTTTGAAGTATAGGGCGTGCCGTGTCAATGTGAGTGAGTTATGTCATCATTATTGACTCAAGGAACCCATGTAAGCTGGATTTTGAAGACACAATGTTGAACTGAGATGTTTCATATTATGAAAACTCATTCTAGAAGTAATAACTGGCATGCAATCCATGGAACGGCATTAGTTATTTTCTCCCTTATTGTCAAAAATTGGGTCATCTTCAAGGTGAAAGAAGTGGTGCATCATAACCCAATCAATGATGGGTGTTCGTTCCAGGACTATTTTCTCCACTCTGATGCTAGAAAGTCTTTTATATATTCATAAATGGACTTGGGAAACTATTCACCCCCTTGACTTTTTACCTAGTTTGCTACATTACGACCTGTGTTTAAATACAAGTGATTCTCACAAAATTAGAACATCATCAAAAAGTTAATTTATTTCAGTTCTTTAATACAAAAAGTGAAACTCATATATTATATAGAGTCATTACAAACAGAGAGACCTATTTCAAGTGTTTATTTCTGCCAAGAGAGGGACGCCCACCAAAACTCTCAGCCCGGGCAAGGATGACATTAATCAGAGAGGCAGCACAGAGACTAAAAGTAACCCTGAAGGAGCTGAGCAGAGACTGGAGTATCGGTCCATACGACCATATTAAGCCATACATTCCATAGAGGTGGCAGACAAAAGCCTTTACTTATACACAAAAACTGTAAGGCTCGTTTCAAGTTTGCCAAAAGACATGTGGAGACTCTCCAAATGTATGGAGGATGTTGCTGTGGTCAGATGAAACCAAAATTTTTAGCCACCAAAATAAATGCTATGTCTGGCGCTAAACCAACAAAGCTCATTACCCCGAGAACACCATCCCCACAGTGAAACATGGTGGTGGCATCATCATGCTGTGGGGATATTTTTTGGCAGCGGTGACAGGCAAAATAGTCAGAGTCAAGGGGAAGATGGTTTGGCGCGAAACACAGGGATATTCTTGATCAAAACCTGTTTCAGTCTGTCAGTGATTTGATCCTGGGATGGGGGATCACCTTCCAACAAGACAATGACCCAAAGCATACTGCTAAAGAAACACTCGAGTGGTTTAAAGTGAAACATGTGTAACATGTGTTACAGTGGCCTAGTCAAAGCCCAAACCTTGATCCAATTGAGAATCTGTGGTCAGACTTGATGCTTGTTGTTCACCAGAGGAAACCATCTAAATTAAAGATGGAGCAGTTTTGCCTTGAGGAATGGGCAAAAATCCCAGTAGCATCTGCAATTGCCACAAAAAGAGGCTCTACAAAGTGCTGACTTTAGTGGAGTGAATAGTTACGCACCATGAAGTCTACAATTATTTTGTCATATTTGTTGATTGCTTCACACTAAAAAGGAAAGCAAATGTTCAGAGTTGTAGGCATGTTCTGTACATGAACTGATGCAAGCCCTCAAAACAAACAATGAAATTCCAGGTTGTGAGGTAGCAAAACACAAAAAATACCAAGGGGAGGGTGTGTGAATACTTTTTCAAGCCATTATATATATATTTGCCACTCACAGCCTTACCCAATGGTGAGTAGAGATGAGCGGTTCACTCTGGCTTTGAGGAACCTTGGTCCATGATCCAAAGCCATCCTCTCTGGCAATGGACAGGAGCTAGTCGGGTTTTCTGAGTTTCTGGGTTCCCCAGTGTGGCGTTTGATTTGCTGGTTTGATGTGATGTGATCTGTGCCCCGTGCGACACAGAAGTGGCGATGCCCTAGCAGAGCAAATCATAGGATCATGAGGTCTATAAGTTTGAGCAGCTACTGTCCTCTGCCAGAGCGCACTGACCTGGACCATGAACTAGGGTTAGCTCATCTCTAATGGTGGGTAGAGTAGGTGCAAATGGACTCACACGTCCCATTACATAAACTACGTCAGTGGTCTGTGAACGCGGCACTGGGGGGGTGGACCGCCACGTACCTGTCTGGCTCTCATCATTGGGCTGCAACATCTTGCTTCTAAGATCAGACACATAATACTTCACTAGTTTCTAGCAGACATGTCCACCATTGGTTTTATTGCTCTTAAAGAGATTTTCTGACTTCAAAAAATTTTTTTCAATGTCCTGCCATTTATTTAGCAATGTGATATAAATTACCCACACATTGTTGTTCTTTACCTTTAATTCCTTCTTATTTTCAGCTAATTGCCACAGTGTTGTTTATTTACTACTAGAGAGTGGCCCGATTCTAACGCATCGGGTATTCTAGAATATGTATGTAGTTTACAGCCACGTAGTATATAGCACAGCCACGTAGTATATAGCACAGCCACGTAGTATATTGCCCAGCTGGATTCGGAGGCCCACGGAAGGTGTGTATATAATTATTTTTTATTTTTTTTATTATTTTTAATTTTAGATCTTTTTACTATTGATGCCGCATAGGCAGCATCAATAGTAAAAAGTCGGTCATACAGGGTTAATAATAGCGTTAACGGACTGCGTTACACCGCAGCATAACGCGGTCCGTTAACACTGCCATTAACCCTGTGTGAGCGCTGACTGGGGGGGAGTATGGACTGCGGGCACTGACTGCGGGGAGTAAGGAGCGGCCATTTTGCCGCCGGACTGTGCCCATCGCTGATTGGTCGTGGCCGTTTTGCTGCGACCAATCAGCGACTTGGGATTTCCATGACAGAAAGAAACACAGACAGAAGGACAGACAGAAAGACGGAAGTGGACCTTAGACAATTATATAGCAGATTCCTACTTTCCGATTCTGCTATTCCCTGTTTCTTTTCCTACCAACCCCAGCATTCCTAACACTGACTTCAGAGCCATGGCTGGTTCTGCTCCTCCTTTCTACACCACTACACCTACTGTGTTCATCTTGCACCTTCATTCCAGCAGTGCTAAATTAGCTTGTCTGTGGAAAGCTGGTAATGAGCCACAAAAGTTCTCTTGCCTCCTCTCCATCATATCGGTGTGATAATTCAAAGAGTTGTCCCCAATAACCAACATAATGCTTTAGCAAAACAACAAAAAAAAAAGGAATAGCTCTGTGCATGCGCCAGACTCTTGACCTGCGCATGCAACGGACTCTTGACTTGTGCATGCACCGGACTCTTGGCCTTTGCATGCACCGAACTCTTGGCCTGGGCATGCAGCACAAACTCCTGACCTGTGCATGCACGGGACTTTTGGCCTGCGTATGCACCGACTCTTGACCTGCGCATGCACGGGACTCTTGGCCTGTGCATGCACCAGACTCTTGACCTGCGCATGCACCAGACTCTTGGCCTGCACATACAGCAGACTCTTGGCCTGCTCATGCACCAGACTCTTGGCCTGCGCATGCACCGGACTCTTGACCTGCGTATGCACTAGACTCTTGGCCTGCGCATGCACTAGACTCTTGGCTTGCGCATGCACTGGACTCTTGGTCTGCGCATGCACTGGACTCTTGACCTGCGTATGCACTAGACTCTTGGCCTGCGCATGCACCAGACTCTTAGCCTGCGCATGCACTAGACTCTTGGCCTGCGCATGCACTGGACTCTTGACCTGCATATGCTGGACTCTTGGCCTGCACATACACCGGACTATTAGCCTGCGCATGCATTGGAGTCTTGGCCTTCATATGCTGGACTCTTGGCCTGCACATACACCGGACTCTTAGCCTGCGCATGCATCGGAGTCTTGGCCTGCGTATGCACTGGACTCTTGGCCTGCGCATGCACCGGATTGTTGGCCTGTGCATTCGCAGAGGAAGCAACAAAGTTCACCAGGAAAATCCACCTCTCAATGGTTGTGACGTTAAAAGTAATGAAGAAGAATGGCTAGAAGATTCTTAAGCTCCAGGTCGGAATACATGCTCAGGTCTTCTAGCTCTGGAACACAAAATTAGTGACAACTGTGAGTACAAGACACACATTTAGGGCAATAATTTGTCCCAGTTGACAGGAAACAACCACCATGTTTTTGCTATTTATCTGAGAGCAGCAGCATGTAGGAGCAGAGACCCTGATTTCAGTGATGTGTCACTTACTAAGCTGTTTGCTGCTGTTTCGATAAAAACAGTGTTTAATCAGCAGAAGATTATGACTGTAGGACTAGGTGTCTTGTGCCTTCTAGTTTTCCTGCTCTGTGTAACCCCACCCCTATCACTGCACAGTGTACCCAGAAAACCGCCAGTCAGTGATGTGGGAGAGGTTATATAGAGCTCAGCATTCTGAGCTCTGCTAGATGTGCAGCAGAGAGAACTGTGATTATATCAAAATGACAGCATGCAGACCAGCAAGTGACACATTGCCAGAATCAGGGTCTCTGCCCCTAGATCATGCTGCTCTCAGATTACATAGCAAAAAACTGGTGACAGATTTCATTTAAGGATTCCAATTTCCCTTTTTTTAAAAGTTGGTGATCAATCTTCCTAGGATATCTCATGTAAAGAGGAAAGATATCCAAGAAAACGTCTTTATCTTGATGCCACGTTTCTTGCAATTATGCAAGAAAAAAAAAATCATCATGAAATCAGCACATAAGTAGTTAATTTTGAGTCTACAGAAATTTATAGAGCGATGAACTTGTGCTTTCTCCCCTGGGAACACTTTATGCAATTATAAACCAGAATAACTTCATAAAAATGAAATATATCTAAATGTTTCCTTGGACATCTTCATTTGTAAGCCTTGCTGATCTGGCATGAGCACAGCTCTGGAGACTTGCCTATTCTTAATACTACACCGGCCCGTCATGTTTGTACAGCTTTACATTCGTCCCTTGGTGTTTTCTTTTATATCTCACGTGCTGTCGATCATCAAAGTTTAAAATAAACACTAACTTTCATTGTGGATGTAGACAATGGAGATCCGAGGATCAATGTGGTTTCTCGTTGTTAGCTTTATTCTTCTGAATAAAACAAGTCTCTTTGTGAACGTTAACATGCCAACACAAATGGTGGACTGTACGGGCAGGGAGGGAGAAAGAAACAGACATGTCTGGCATCCGTCCAGCCTGGATTCATCAACATTCCATCCTTATTCTTATTTTTGTCCTGAGTATTTAGAAGACATCTCCCCGGCTTATGTTCCAGCTTTGTACTTCATACTTGATGTGTTGATATACACCGGGGATAGCTTAAGATGCAAATTCTCTGCCTATAAAAAGCATCGCCAGAGAATTGACTGGAGCTGGCAGGAATTTACCTACGTCAGTACGTTGTAAATATGTTCCCGATGGGAATATGTTAATGTATGGAGCCACTGTTCCTAATACAGGAGTGGCCAAATCAACCGACACCTGGACTACCTGGGTGGGAGAGAAGTCGTCCTTAGAATGTATTACGACAATTAGGGTAGCTAAGTTCATAGACGTTAGGAAGGTCTGATTTTCCCAAGGCTATCCCAAATTCTATCCAACTGTGGTGACCTCCACCGTTCCTCTGAGAGAGTCCTACACTTGTCTGTTTCTATATCTCCAACTTATTTTGGTGGATAGTGATCATGCACGTACAACATCCTTTTCCACCAGGATCCCTTCATTTTTGAGCCTGATGGGTATCCACCTCCACATTAAGGTGATTTATCGAGATGAGTGGATGTTTTGAAATTTCACTCCGCCAACTTGGAAGAATTTTCGAAAAAAATATTTGATTCTCAATACTGGAAAGGTTGTAATTGCTCAGAAAATAAATGTGCCGGGGATAGAGAGCAATGACCCTGCTGACCATAAGAGTTTATACTCTACAGGAGAAAGAGAGAGGTCCCCGCTGACCATAAGAGCTTACACTCTACAGGAGAGAGAGGACCCCACTGACCATAAGAGCTTATACTCTACAGGAGAGAGGACCCCACTGACCATAAGAGCTTACACTCTACAGGAGAGAGAGAGGACCCCACTGACCATAAGATCTTACACTCTACAGGAGAGAGAGGACCCCACTGACCATAAGAGCTTACACTCTACAGGAGAGAGAGGACCCCACTGACCATAAGAGCTTACACTCTACAGGAGAGAAAGGACCCCACTGACCATAAGAGCTTACACTCTACAGGAGAGAGAGAGGACCCCACTGACCATAAGAGCTTACACTCTACAGGAGAGAGAGGACCCCGCTGACCATAAGAGCTTACACTCTACAGGAGAGAGAGGACCCCGCTGACCATAAGAGCTTACACTCTACAGGAGAGAGAGGACCCCACTGACCATAAGAGCTTACACTCTACAGGAGAGAGAGAGGACCCCACTGACCATAAGAGCTTACACTCTACAGGAGAGAGAGGACCCCGCTGACCATAAGAGCTTACACTCTACAGGAGAGAGAGAGGACCCCACTGACCATAAGAGCTTACACTCTACAGGAGAGAAAGGACCCCACTGACCATAAGAGCTTACACTCTACAGGAGAGAGAGAGGACCCCACTGACCATAAGAGCTTACACTCTACAGGAGAGAGAGGACCCCGCTGACCATAAGAGCTTACACTCTACAGGAGAGAGAGGACCCCGCTTACCATAAGAGCTTACACTCTACAGGAGAGAGAGGACCCCACTGACCATAAGAGCTTACACACTACAGGAAAGAGAGGACCCCACTGACCATAAGATCTTACACTTTACAGAAGAGAGAGAGGATCCCACTGATCATAAGGGCTTACACTCTACAGGAGAGAGAGAGGAGCCCACTGACCATAAGAGCTTACACTCTACAGGAGAGAGAGAGGATCCCACTGACCATAAGAGCTTACACTCTACAGGAAAGAGAGGACTCCACTGACCATAAGAGCTTACACTCTACAGGAAAGAGAGGACCCCACTGACCATAAGAGCTTACACTCTACAGGAGAGAGAGAGGAGCCCACTGACCATAAGAGCTTACACTCTACAGGAGAGAGAGGACTCCACTGACCATAAGAGCTTACACTCTACAGGAAAGAGAGGACCCCACTGACCATAAGAGCTTACACTCTACAGGAGAGAGAGAGGACCCCACTGACCATAAGATCTTACACTTTACAGAAGAGAGAGAGGATCCCACTGATCATAAGGGCTTACACTCTACAGGAGAGAGAGAGGACCCCGCTGACCATAAGAGCTTACACTCTACAGGAAAGAGAGGACCCCACTGACCATAAGAGCTTACACTCTACAGGAGAGAGAGGACCCCACTGACCATAAGAGCTTACACTCTACAGGAGAGAGGGAGGACCCCACTGACCATAAGAGCTTACACTCTACAGGAGAGAGAGGACCCCACTGACCATAAGAGCTTACACTCTACAGGAGAGAGAGGACCCCACTGACCATAAGAGCTTACACTCTACAGGAGAGAGAGGACCCCACTGACCATAAGAGCTTACACTCTACAGGAGAGAGGACCTCACTGACCATAAGAACTTACACTCTACAGGAGAGAAAGGACCCCACTGACCATAAGAGCTTACACTCTACAGGAGAGAGAGGACCCCACTGACCATAAGAGCTTACACTCTACAGGAGAGAGAGAGGATCCCACTGATCATAAGGGCTTACACTCTACAGGAGAGAAAGGACCCCACTGACCATAAGAGCTTACACTCTACAGGAGAGAGAGGACCCCACTGACCATAAGAGCTTACACTCTACAGGAGAGAGAGGACCCCACTGACCATAAGAGCTCACACTCTACAGGAGAGAGAGAGGACCCCACTGACCATAAGAGCTTACACTCTACAGGAGAGAGAGTGGACCCCACTGACCATAAGAGCTTACACTCTACAGGAAAGAGAGGACCCCACTGACCATAAGAGCTTACACTCTACAGGAGAGAGAGAGGACCCCACTGACCATAAGATCTTACACTCTACAGGAGAGAGAGGACCACACTGACCATAAGAGCTTACACTCTACAGGAGAGAGAGGACCTCACTGACCATAAGAGCTTACACTCTACAGGAGAGAGAGGACCCCACTGACCATAAGAGCTTACACTCTACAGGAGAGAGAGGACCCCACTGACCATAAGAGCTTACACTCTACAGGAGAGAGAGAGGACCCCACTGACCATAAGATCTTACACTTTACAGAAGAGAGAGAGGATCCCACTGATCATAAGGGCTTACACTCTACAGGAGAGAGAGAGAGGACCCCATTGACCATAAGAGCTTACACTTTACAGAAGAGAGAGAGGATCCCACTGATCATAAGGGCTTACACTCTACAGGAGAGAGAGGACCACACTGACCATAAGAGCTAACACTCTACAGGAGAGAGAGGACCCCACTGACCATAAGAGCTTACACTCTACAGGAGAGAGGGAGGACCCCACTGACCATAAGAGCTTACACTCTACAGGAGAGAGAGGACCCCACTGACCATAAGAGCTTACACTCTACAGGAGAGAGAGGACCCCACTGACCATAAGAGCTTACACTTTACAGAAGAGAGAGAGGATCCCACTGATCATAAGAGCTTACACTCTACAGGAAAGAGAGGACCCCACTGACCATAAGAGCTTACACTCTACAGGAGAGAGAGGACCACACTGATCATAAGAGCTTACACTCTACAGGAGAGAGAGGACCTCACTGACCATAAGAGCTTACACTCTACAGGAGAGAGAGGACCCCACTGACCATAAGAGCTTACACTCTACAGGAGAGAGAGGACCCCACTGATCATAAGAGCTTACACTCTACATGAGAGAGAGAGGACCTCACTGACCATAAGAGCTTACACTCTACAGGAGAGAGAGGACCCCACTGACCATAAGAGCTCACACTCTACAGGAGAGAGAGAGGACCCCACTGACCATAAGAGCTTACACTCTACAGGAGAGAGAGACTTACCCAGTGACTCTGCAGATGGAAAACGTCTCTGCTATCCAAACTGTGCTCCACTGGGAACCGGTGATCTATTATGGCCCCTGTACTGACCACCACTGTACAAGATGTGATAATTCTCTAGATGTCATAGATTTAGGACATTATAGAGTACCCCATGCGGCCACACAAAAAGACATTAGCCTGCTCTCTGATACTTCAGCAGTGCGGGAGAGTTATTTTGTGTGGGAACTGTGGATCTATTTGCTCATCTCTGGTGATTTCCTGTGTCAACCATTGCAGAACAGCATATTATTATTATTATTTACTGTTATTATTTATTTATATAGCACCATTAATTCCATGTTATAGATATCGTTTACAGTACACAAATTTACAATGACAGACTGGTACAGAGGGGAGAGGACCCTGTCTTTGCGGACTTACATTCTATGGGATAGTGGAGAAGAGACAGAAGGTAGGGGCGAGGCAGCGGCTCTGGCGATGGCAAGACGGCGGCTCTGGCGATGGCGAGGCAGCAGAATGGTTATTGCAGGCTGTAGGCTTTCTTGAAGAGATGGGTTTTCAGGTTCCGTCTGAAGGAGCCGAGGGTGGTCGATAGTCGGATGTGTTAAGGCGTGGAATTCCAGAGGATGGGGGATATTCGGGAGAAATCTTGGAGGCGGTTGTGTGAGGAACGAATAAGTGTGGAGGAGAGAAGGAGGTCTTGGGAGGATCGTAGATTACGTGAGGGAAGATATTGGGAGATTAGTTCAGAGATATATGGAGGAGACAGGTTGTGGATGGCTTTGTAGATCAGTGTTAGTATTTTGAACTGGATTCGTTGGGGAATTGGGAGCCAGTGGAGGGATTTGCAGAGGGGAGAAGCGGGGAGTAGCGAAGAGAGAGGTGGATTAGCCGGGCAGCAGAGTTGAGGACTGACTGGAGTGGTGTAAGAGTTAGCGGGGAGGCCACAGAGGAGGGTGTTGGAGTAGTCGAGGCGGGAGATAATGAGGGCATGCACAAGAGTTGTGGTAGATTGTGGGCTGAGGAAGGAACGGATTCTGGTAATATTTTTGAGTTGGAGGCGACAGGAGGTGGCAAAAGTTTGAATGTGCGGTTTGAAGGACAGGGCAGAGTCGAGAGTTACCCCGAGGCAGCGGATTTCAGGTGCGGGAGACAGCGTGATGCCGTTTACCATAATAGATAGGTCAGGTAGGGGGGATACGTGAGATGGGGGAAAGATGATGAGTTCGGTTTTGTCTACATTGAGTTTTAGGAAGCGAGAGGTGAAGAAAGAGGATATGGCTGACAGACACTTCGGGATTCTGGACAGCAGAGAGGTGACATCTGGGCCAGAGAGGTAGATCTGAGTGTCATCTGCATAAAGGTGGTACTGGAAGCCATGGGACTTTATGAGTTGTCCTAGGCCAAGGGTATAGATGGGAAAAAAGTAGAGGCCCTAGGACAAAGCCTTGAGGGACTCCAACAGAGAGGGCGGGATGAGGAGGTAGTGTGGGAGTGGGAAACGCTAAATGTGCGGTCGGAAAGGTATGAGGCAATCCAGGACAGGGTAAGATCTTTGATGCCAAGGGAAGAAAGAATCTGTAGCAGTAGGCAGTGATCGACTGTGTCGAAAGCAGAGGACAGGTCAAGAAGGAGGAGGATGGAGAACTGTCTGTTAGCTTTGGCTGTGAGTAAGTCATTAGTAATTTTTGTCAGGGCAGTTTCGGTGGAGTGGTGGGGGCGGAAGCCAGATTGGAGGTTGTCAAGGAGAGAGTTAGATGAGAGGTGGGAGGAAATTTGAGCATGGACATGCTGCTCAAGGAGTTTTGAAGCAAACGGGAGCAGTGATATGGGGCGGTAGCTGGGCATAGCAGTTGGGTCAAGGTTAGTTTTTTTGAGGATAGGTGTGATGGTGGCATGTTTGAAGGCCGAAGGGAAGGTACCAGAAGATAGCGATAGGTTGAAGAGATGGGTTAGGGCTGGAATGAGCATGTTAGTGAGGTTGGGGAACAGGTGGGAGGGGATGGGGTCAAGTGCACAGGTGGTGAGGTGTGATTTGGAAAGGAGGCGAGTAAGTTCTCCTTCAGTGATGCAGGAGAGGGAGGTTATTAGGGAAGGGCAGAGGTCTGGTATATATAGTGGTTGGGGTGGTGGAACAGTAAAGGTTTGCCTTGTTTGGTCGATCTTGTTTTTGAAGTAGGTGGCAAAGTCCTCGGAGGAGATGAGGGGAGTTGGAGGTGGCAGTGGTGGGCGGAGGAGGGAGGTAAATGTGCTGAATAGTTGTTTTGGGTTGTAGGATAGTGAAGATACAAGGTTAGTGAAGTAGGTCTGGTTAGCGGAGGTGAGGGCTAATTTGAAGTCAAATGTAGCTTGTTTGAAAGCAGTGCAGTCGTCTGGCAGGCGTGTTTTCTTCCAACGCCGTTCCGCAACCCTGGATGCTTGTCGAAGTTTTTTTGTGAGATTGTTATGCCAAGGTTGCCTATTGGTTCGTTGCACTGTGCCATGCATGAGAGGGGCATAGTGCTATTACTATCATAAAATGGAAACTCTTCTATGTCGGTGGGGTAATCATCCTTCATTTGGATGCTCCATTGTTCTCAATACAAGCCTAGATGTAAAAGGGACTTCATATTAACCACTGATATATCCATGATGCATTTTCTTTTCAATCCCATTATTCCATTTTTTTCTCCTTTGATGGTCCATCTTTATTAAAAAATTGTCTACCATTTTGATGATCTGATCTGTAATTCCTATCTGAGTGATCTTCAAAATACTACAAATTCATCATAGCTCCTTGTTCTGAAAGCTCTGTCAACTATCTCACTCCCTATTCTAAGTGTTGGGGATAGCAGCTACCTGGGAGTGGGTTGTACACAAATCACCACAGTCTGGAGAGGAGAGAAAGCAGGTACAGACTCAGAGAGGGCAGAGGGGACAGTGTGTGTAGAGGAAATATGTGCGGGATAAAAGTTGTGCTGATATATAAACTAATATAGCGGCACCCTGGACACCCACAGAGCTCACATCCATCCTAAATTACAGGGAGACACTTCCACAAGAGGAAAAAACTGAAACTTAATCATCAACTGCAAAAAATGTCTGACTGCTGTGCTTGCCAACAAGGGTTTTTCCACCAAGTATTAAGTCTTGTTTGCCAGAGGGATCAAATACTTATTTCTCACTGCAAAATGCAAATCAATGTATATAATTTATACACTGTGATTTTCTGGATTTTATTTTTGATATTCTATCTCTCAATGTCAAAATTAACCTACCCTTAAAATTATAGACTGTTCATGTCTTTTTCAGAGGGCAAACTTGCAAGGGATCAAATACTTATTTCCCCCACTGTATATACTACTGAGTACTGTATACTTAGTTATCGACATCAGTTTTGGCAATTTTAAGGACCCCCATCTCAATAGAAATTGCCATTTGGTAAAACCTTCCCCGTTTCTGCACAGGAGACCACAAATTTGCCTGGGATGTTTCTGAAAACTAGGGACAGTTATCATGAATGCTGCATAACTCGTGTATATGGAGGTATTACATGGCATGAATGATTTTATATTTCCATTTTGCACAGTTTTAGCGTCAGGGTTGCGCGTGTTCCTTCCCGAAGATTACAGCAAAGCCCTATAAATACCATCCTTTTCGCCAACTACTTTTTATAGTAGAGCTGTCATTTGACAAGTTTGGTCTGTTACATAATGGAATGCTGTCACTGATTTAGGGATAATCCTTGAGGACCACTCTCTCTCGTCCTCTTTCATTGACTGCGATCGTATTTCAAAGGAACTGAACAAGCTCGGCAAGTAGCAGCTGGGTGTACGGCACCAGTTTTATGTGCGGAAAGCGACTGA
The DNA here is from genome assembly GCF_032444005.1 of Ranitomeya imitator. NCBI lineage: Eukaryota > Metazoa > Chordata > Amphibia > Anura > Dendrobatidae > Ranitomeya > Ranitomeya imitator. The sequence goes on from NC_091285.1 coordinate 26,545,520, forward strand.
CAACAGGTATCCCAATGTTCTCCTTTACAAGACTTCCTATCATTCGAAATTTTAGAAATCCTTGACGCTCAAGGATATTTATAATTACATACAATGGAAGGTAAAGCTCTTTAATAATTTCACTGTGTAAGTAGACCCTAAGCATGTGAGGTTCACATACCACAGGTCAAGAACTTGAGAGGTCAATATATGCGTTTATTGAGCGGACTACGTTTGTGACTTGATGGATGAACGCTCTAATGGAAGATCGATCTTGTTCAAGCCTATATAGGTCCACCAGGTTCTTCTTCGCCGTTACCTTGATAGTACCTTGATAGTATCTTCGCCTAGTTCCTTCTTTTTTCTGATCATGATGTCCTTCTACAGTGATTGCTCTCTTCGTATGATCTTGTGCAAGCCTATATAGGTCCACCAGGGTCTTCTCTGTCATTACCTTGATAGTATCAATCCATCAGGTTGCTGATCTTCCTCTTTGCCTAGTTCCTTCTATTTTTCTGACCTTGATGTCCTTCTCCAGTGATTTCTCTCTTTGTATGATTTTGTGCAAGCCTATATAGGTCCACCTGGGTCTTCTCCGCCGTTACCTTGATAGTACCTTGATAGTATCTTCGCCTAGTTCCTTCTTTTTTTTCTGATCATGATGTCCTTCTCCAGTGATTGCTCTCTTTGTATGATCTTGTGCAAGCCTATATAGGTCCACCTGGGTCTTCTCCGCCGTTACCTTGACAGTATCAATCCATCAGGTTGTTGATCTTCCTCTTTGCCTGGTTCCTTCTATTTTTCTGACCTTGATGTCCTTCTCCGGTGATTTCTCTCTTTGTATGATCTTGTGCAAGCCTATATAGGTCCACCAGGGTCTTCTCTGTCATTACCTTGATAGTATCAATCCATCAGGTTGCTGATCTTCCTCTTTGCCTAGTTTCTTCCATTTTTCTGACCTTGATGTCCTTCTCCAGTGATTTCTCTCTTTGTATGATTTTGTGCAAGCCTATATAGGTCCACCTGGGTCTTCTCCGCCGTTACCTTGACAGTATCAATCCGTCAGGTTGCTGGTCTTCCTCTTCACCTAGTTCCTTCTATTTTTCTGCCCATGATGTCCTTCTCCAGTGATTGCTCTCTTCGTATGATCTTGTGCAAGCCTATACAAGTCCATCAAGGTCTCCTCTGCCGTTACCTTGATAGTATCAATCCTTCAAGTTGCTCTTCTTCCTCTTTGCCTTGTTCCTTTTAATCTTCCAACCACAATGACCTTCTCCCGTAATTGCTCTCTTCGTTTGATCTTGTGCAAGCCTTTGTAGGTCCACCAGTGTCTCCTCTGCCTTTTTCCTTGATAATATCAATCCATCAGGTTGCTGGTCTTCCTCTTCACCTTGTTCCTTCTATTTTTCCGACCATGATGTCCTTCTCCAGTGATTGCTCTCTTCGTATGATCTTGTTCAAGCCTATATAGGTCCACCAGGGTTTCCTCTGCCGTTACCTTGATAGTATTAATCCTTCGAGTTGCTCTTCTTCCTCTTCGCTTTGCTCCTTCTATTCTTCTGATCATGATGTCCTTCTCCAGTGATTGCTCTCTTCGTGTGATCTGCAAGCATATGGTCCGATAACTCCTAAATCCATGCCTCTGCCGTAATCCTGAAATAGGCTAAGAAGAATTTTCAACAAATCAGTCATTTTCCTTGGTTGCCGTAGGCTATTGTAAATGTTTTCCAAATTTCTTTACCGGGCAAAAGGAAAGACCTTCTAGAAGAGTTAGAAAATCTTCTGGGCACTCCCATTAACCACCTAACGTAGAGCAGGTGGGAAATGGGTAAGGAGGAAGGTGGCTTCAAAAAGGCGGTGTGGCTTTTGGTAAAAAGTCATAAATCACCCAGGATGTACGACCCTATGAATCAAACAAAAAGTCCTGAGAGACTGATAATAATCTTTACAGTATTCTGCACTAATTTTAGCTGAAAAATATATATTTTTTACCATTTCCCCTTTAATGTATACTGCTTAGTGCTGCTGGGGCCAGACTTTGGAAGGAATCGGTCTCCTTCCCCCTCCTGCAGCTGACAATATAACCTTTTCTTACTTTCCTTACTAAAGAAGTCTTTTCATCTTTAGGGTTCATTCACGCATCTGATTTTTCCACGTATGAGAAAAAATGGGCCAAATATTCTGATCAGAGTTTGCTCAGAGTGTCTGTTTTTCTCGTACGTGGAGAAATTAAAAAAAAAGAAGGCTTCCACCTTCTCTATTCTGACAGTCCATGAGAATTGGAACGTACTAAGATGTCATCACCCGTTGATTTGCATTGCCGATTTTGAGCCAACCCTCGGAATTCCGCGAAAAATCAAGGATGTGTGAATGGCCCCATAGACTTGTCACAGCTATATGTTCTATCCGTGAAAAAACACGTGAAAATCAGCCATGTTAATGAACTCTGTCTGCTATTTTCCAATCAAGTAAGAAGAAACCTTATTCTGTGGCGGCTGCTGGACAGAATCAGTCTCCTTCCCCCTCTGGCAGATAACATTTTAAACCCTTTTTTACTTCTCAGCTATTGTGCCATAACTCTTTGCCAGATCATTTTTTATCCATATGTAAATGATAAACCGTTATTTTGCACAATGTATATATAATTAATATGATACCTAATGGTGCAGAAATCCCTTTAATGTTTTAATTAAAGCCACGTACATCACAAAGTATTATCATTAAACTATGCATTTCCACTGATTTCTGACGTTATCCAGACAATGGCCTTCTCTATCCAGGTTTTTACGACATAGTTTTACTGACCTCCCCTTACAGTTTTGAAAGTCAGCCAAAGGGCTTCCATGTAAAGTAACCGCCATCCCCTTATTAGACTATATTACCGTCACTCACCGCATCCATCATCTGCGGACGCTGGCCTTTCTTGAGACTCTCAGGACGCACCGAGCTCCGACGCAGACTCGATATGTCGCTGCCGTACGCTGACGCTGTTCTGACACATTTTGAGGTTTTTACAGGTCACAATTCACAATTTTTTGGGAGGTTTTCTGGAAGGTCTGATCCCATGTGTCGTTATCTGTAATCTATGACATGTGGTGAATGTACGGAGCCACGTATCTCACCACATTTGTACACTTTGCTGCATAAGGAATAGGAATATCTCATCTATTTCTAAAGTCTTCGCTTTCCTCCAAGGTGACTGATAGAGAGTTGTCCTCATAGCGCTCACGAGACGTAACGTCAAGTTCTTAGGTCCAAGTGCAAATGCTGTAATAAGGACCCAAAATCCGACCCATTCCCTCTACTATTTCTACTACTTTTTTTCATTTTATAAGGCAGATGGGTCCTAAAGTTCCCAAGATCTGAGTGTAAAAAACCATACGTCCCCCATGATGTGTGCAGAGATGAGCAAACTGACACGCAGGCCTCCGGAACAGTGAGAAAGTCAGTATTATGTGGTCACTGGACAGGAGCCGTGTGAATCGTCTCCCACCCGCCAGAATCCTTGACTATTCTGTTGATTAGACACTTTGGTGGAAGATGACATCCTCCTCCTGTACAATGCCTGATAGTGATAACACCTCTATATACCGTAGATAACACAGGATCCACCATTCACAATAGGTGATGTCACAGCTCACCTCCTCCTCCTGTACAATGACTGATAACAACTCTATATACAGTCATGGCCAAAAGTTTTGAGAATGACACCAAAATTATATTTTCACATGATCTGCTGCCCTCTGGTTTTTATTAGTGTTTGTCTGATGTTTATATCACATACAGAAATATAATTGCAATCATATTATGAGTACCAATAGGATATATTGACAGTTAGAATGAGTTAATGCAGCAAGTCAATATTTGCAGTGTTGACCCTTCTTCTTCAAGACCTCTGCAATTCTCACTGGCATGCTCTCAATCAACTTCTGGACCAAATCCTGACTGATAGCAGTCCATTCTTGCATAATCAATGCTTGCATTTTGCCAGAATTTGTTGGTTTTTGTTTGTCCACCCGTCTCTTGATGATTGACCACAAGTTCTCAATGGGATTAAGATCTGGGGAGTTTCCAGGCCATGGACCCAAAATCTCTATGTTTTGTTCCATGAGCCATTTAGTGATCACCTTTGCTTTATGGCAAGGTGCTCCATCATGTTGGAAAAGGCATTGTTGGGCGCCAAACTGCTCTTGGACGGTTGGGAGAAGTTGCTCTTGGAGGACATTCTGGTACCATTCTTTATTCATGGCTGTGTTTTTAGGCAAGACTGTGAGTGAGCCGATTCCCTTGGCTGAGAAGCAACCCCACACATGAATGGTTCCAGGATGCTTTACAGTTGGCATGAGACAAGACTGGTGGGAGTGCTCACCTCTTCTTCTCCGAATAAGCTGTTTTCCAGATGTCCCAAACAATCGAAAAGGGGATTCATCAGAGAAAATGACTTTGCCCCAGTCCTCAGCAGTCCACTCCCTGTACCATTTGCAGAATATCAGTCGGTCCCTGATGTTTTTTCTGGAGAGAAGTGGCTTCTTTGCTGCCCTCCTTGAAACCAGGCCTTGCTCAAAGAGTCTCCGCAGTCTCACAGTGCGTGCAGAAGCACTCCCACCAGCCTGCTGCCATTCCTGAGCAAGCTCGGCACTGCTGGTAGTCCGATCCCGCAGCTGAAACAGTTTTAAGATACGGTCCTGGCGCTTGCTGGTCTTTCTTGGGCGCCATGGAGCCTTTTTGACAACAATGGAAGCTCTCTCCTTGAAGTTGTTGATGATGCAATAGATTGTTGACTGAGGTGCAATCTTTGTAGCTGCGATACTCTTCCCTGTTAGGCCATTTTTGTGCAGTGCAATGATGGCTGCACGTGTTTCTTTAGAGATAACCATGGTTAACTGAAGAGAAACAATGATACCAAGCACCAGCCTCCTTTTAAAGTGTCCAGTGATGTCATTCTTACTTAATCATGACTGATTGATCGCCAGCCCTGTCCTCATCAACACCCACACCTGTGTTAATGGATCAATCACTAAAACGATGTTAGCTTCTCCTTTTAAGGCAGGACTGCAATGATGTTGAAATGTGTTTTGGGGGTTAAAGTTCATTTTCTGGGCAAATATTGACTTTGCAAGTACAGTAATTGCTGTTAAGCTGATCACTCTGACATTCAGGAGTATATGCAAATTGCCATTAGAAAAAATGAAGCAGTAGACTTTGGAAAAATTAATATTTGTCTCATTCTCAAAATTTTTGGCCATGACTGTACAGTAGATGACACAGGATCCATCATTCACAATAGGTGATGTCACAGCTCACCTCCTTCTCCTGTACAATGACTGATAACACCTCTATATACAATAGATAACACAGGATCCACCATTCACAATAGGTGATGTCACAGCTCACCTCCTTCTCCTGTACAATGACTAATAACACCTCTATATACAGTAGATAACACAGGGTCCACCATTCACAATAGGTGATATCACAGCTCACCTCCTCCTGTACAATGACTGATAACACCTCTATATACAGTAGATAACACAGGATCCACCATTCACAATAGGTGATATCACAGCTCACCTCCTCCTGTGCAATGACTGATAACACCTCTATATACAGTAGATAACACAGGATCCACCATACATAATAGGTGATGTCACAGCTCACCTCCTCCTCCTGTACAATGACTGATAACACCTCTATATACAGTAGATAACACAGGAGCCACCATTCACAATAGGTGATGTCACAGCTCACCTCCTCCTCCTGTACAATGACTGATAACACCTCTATATACAGTAGATAACACAGGATCCACCATTCACATTAGGTGATGTCACAGCTCACCTCCTCCTCCTGTACAATGACTGATAACACCTCTATATGCAGTAGATAACACAGGATCCACCATTCACAATAGATGATGTCACAGCTCACCTCCTCCTGTACAATGACTGATAACACCTCTATATACAGTAGATAACATAGGATCCACCATTCACAATAGGTGATATCACAGCTCACCTCCTCCTCCTCCTGTACAATGACTGATAACACCTCTACATACAGTAGATAACACAGGATCCACCATTCACAAGGAGCATTGCATTAAAGTTTTCCCCATGAAGAACCAGAATTTTTCATAAATTGAAATTTAATAATTAATAGTAATTCTTTAGTAATTTGCAAATTAATAGAAAACATCATTTAATTTGAAGAACTGTATTTTCTTAAAAAAAAGAATGGTTTTTGTTGCATAAAAACAAAATTGTGCCAAGTTATTCTTTTGTAACACAAGGAAATCAAACATATAGATTTTTCTTTTTTTTGTTATCTTGGTGATGTTTCACTGATTTTTTTTGTGCCAAATTCATCAACCATCATGTGATTTATAAATTTTGCACATAGGGAAAAATTGTCCTTTCTTTCTGTCTTTAACCATTTCTGCGAATAATCGTACATTTTGCAAAATGTTCTAAAAATTCGGCAAAAAAAAAAATCTGATTTGTATAGAATCACTTCAAGGGAATACGACTGGAGTAAGGTTGCAACAAATTTTGCAACTTTTTGAAAAGTCACAAATGATGACTCAGGCAAAAACATTTGGAAAACTAAAGTATAAAAAAATAAAAATAAATAAAAATAAAAATTTGAAAATAGACATAAAAAGGTGCAAATGGATACAAAAGAATAGGCAAAAAGACTGAAGTAAGGTTCCAGCAAATTTTGCAACTTTTTGAAAAGTCACAAATGTTGAATCAGGCAAAAACACTTGGAAAAGTTAAGTTGAAAAAAAGGCAAAAAATTTTTATAATAGACTTAATAGACTTAAAAAAGTGCAAAGGGATAAAAAAGAAAAGGCAAAATGGCTCAAAAGACTGGAGTAAAGTTGCCACAAAGTTTGCAACTTTTTGAAAAGTCACAAATGATGAATCAGGCAAAAACACTTGGAACACTTAAGTAAAAAAAAAAACAGAATAAAAGGCAAAAATTTTTTAAATAGACATAAAAAAGTGCAAAGGGATAAAAAAGAAAAGGCGAAAAAGCGCCAAAGACTGGAGAAAGGTTACAAGAAATTTTGCAACTTTTTGAAAGGTCACAAATGATGAATCAGGTAAAACACTTGGAAAACGTAAGAAAAAAATAAAAAAAGACAAAAAAAAATTAAAATAGACATAAAAAAAAGTGCAAAGGGATAAAAAAAGAAAAGGCAAACAAGTGCCAAAGACTGGAGAAATTTTGCAATTTTTTGAAAAGCCACAAATGGTGAATCAGGTAAAAACACTTGGAACACTTAAGTAAAAAACAAACAGGCAAAAAACTTTAAAATAGGCAATAAAAGGTGCAAATGGATAAAAAAGAAAAGGCAAAAAGCTCCAAAGACTGGAGTAAGGTTGCAAGAAATTTTGCAACTTTTTGAAAAGTCACAAGTGATGAATCAGGCACAAATATTTGGAAAACTAAAGTAGAAAAATAAAAAATAAGTAAAATAAAATAAAAATTTGAAAATAGACATAAAAAGGTGCAAATGAATAAAACAGAATAGGCAAAAAAACACCAAAGACTGGAGTAAAGTTGCCACAAAGTTTGCAACTTTTTGAAAAGTCACAAATGATGAATCAGGTAAAAACACTTGGAACACTTAAGTAAAAAAACAAATAAACAGGCAAAAAACTTTAAAATAGATATAAAAAGTGCAAAGGAATAAAAAAGAAAAGGCAAAAAAGCTCCAAAGACTGGAGTAAGGTTGCAAGAAACGTTGCAACAGTTTAAAAAGTCACAAATGATGAATCGGGCAAAAACACTTGGAAAACTTAAGTAAAAAAACAGGCAAAAAAATTTTAAATAGACATAAAAAAGTGCAAAGGGATAAAAAAGAAAAGGCGAAAAGCACAAAAGACTCGCCAAAAACATGCGCAAATGCAATAATGAATCGGGAACGTAGTTTTCTGGCAAACCAAGCTCTGATACATCTGTAGATGTGATTTGTTTTGTTGTGTTTTGTGTTTTATAATCACATCCTAAGTAATATAAATGGAAACTCTATACCTTCTCCAGATATCAATCGTGCCAAGCTTTACTAATCTAGACCAGCGGCTCCGACTCACATCCCCGAAAGTGGCCAGAAGGGCCCATTGTTTCCACTTGGAGGATGCACAGAGAGACATTTCTATGGATGTTTGTGTGTTACAGCTTTGTTTTATTACCTCGTTGCATAAAAGATCAGACTATGACCACATGCGTTTGGTGCACAGATGCTCGCGGTACGTGTCAATCTAATTGGGAAGCGGGCATTTAAGATATGCTTTGGAAATAATTCTAGTTGACAAATGACTTGGCGCAAACTTTCTTGAAATTGATTTCCCCGTTTTATGGATATCCGTCTCAATTACTGATTCGTTATACGATATGCCTTAAAGGGAACCTGCCACGTCAGCACCAATGGGCGGTCTTACCCACTAAAATCCACCTACTGGACACCCAAGCTGGATTTTAAATGTATGAATTTTACCTCCTTCCCCGTTGACCCGATATCTCTGCATTATTGCATTGGTGGCCCGTACCTCTGATGTTGCTCTTCTTGACCTTTTACGGCCAGCTCAAGTGGTGGCATGTCACCTGAGTATTATTATTATTTCTTTTATTATAGCGCCATTTATTCCATGGCGCTTTACATGTGAAAAGGGCTTATACAAAATAAAAAACATGTACAATAATCATGAACAATACAAGTCACCGACTTTTCCAGGAGGAGAGAGGACCCTGCCCATCACGGTTTACAAGGGATGGGTGAGGATACAGAAGGTAAGGGAAGAGCTGGTCGTGTAGCGGTTTGGTGATTACTGCAGGTTGTAGGCTTGTCAGAAGATGGTGGGCTTTCAGGTTCCTTTTGAAGGTTTCCATGGTGGTGAGAGTCTGACATGTTGGGGTAGAGAATTCCAGAGTTGGGGTGATGCGCGAGAGAAATCTTGTATGCGATTGTGGGAAGAGGAGATAAGAGGGGAGTAGAGTAGGAGATCTTGTGAGGATCGGAGGTTGCGTGTAGGTAAGTACCGGGAGACGAGGTCACAGATGTATGGAGGAGACAGGTTGTGGATGGCTTTGTATTTCACTGGTTTTGATCTGGAGTCTCTGGACAACGGGGAACCAGTAAATGGATTGGCAGAGAGGAGAGGCCATGGAGTAGCAAGGGTAGAGGTGGATTAGTCGGTCAGCAGAGTTTAGGATAGATTGGAGGGGTGCAAGAGTGTTAGAGGGGAGGCCACAGAGCAAGAAGTTGCAGTAGTCTAGGTGGGAGATGAAGAGGGCAGGCACTAGTATTTTTGCAGATTCTTTGTTAAGGAACGTACGGATCTTGGAAATATTTTTGAGTTGGAGTCGGCAGGAAGTGGAAAGAGCTTGGATATGTGGTTTGAAGGAGAGAGCAAGGGTTGCCCTGAGGCAGCGAGCTTTAGGGCCTGGGGAGAGTGAGCAGTCATTGACTTTGATGGATAGGTCTGTTGTGGTAGTTGAGTAAGATGGGAGAAAGATGATGAATTCTGTTTTGTCCATGAGGGGAAGACACCAGTTGTTAGTAATAGATTGAAAAGATGGGTTAGGGTTGAGATGAAGACTGTGGCGAGGTTTGGTATGCGGTGGGATGTGATCATTTCAAGTGCACAGGTGGTGAGATGTGATCTGGAGAGAAAAGAGGAAAGTTTATCTTCTGTAATTGTGGAGAAGTTTTTTTTTTGGAAGAAGAGGTCTGCGTAGTTATGGGCAGGGGCTGTTGGGGTTGTAGGCCAAAGCTTTCTCTGATGTCAATCTACTGCTTGAAGAAGTCTTCAGCTAAGATGAAAGGAGAGGAAGGAGGCGCTGGAGGATGGAGTAGAGAATTGAAAGTATCGAATAGCTGTTTAGGGTTGTGAGACAGGCAGGATATGAGAGATGAGAAGTAGGTTTGTTTTGCAGCAGCAAATGTTGACTTGAAATTGGTGAGGAACTGTTTGTATGTGATGAGTATTCAGGTAGTTGGTTATTGGCAATGTTACCTCATTGCTGAGCTCCTGTGTTCCACTTGACTGTATGTCTGAAAACCCGCTTTTCCTGTGCCCTGTCTGGACACTCATCTTTGCTTTATCAAGGTGTCTGTCTGCAAACCTTACTACAAACCTGACTTCGTTGTTCCTAGATCAGGGGTGTCAAACTGCATTCCTCGAGGGCCGCAAACCATGCATGTTTTCAAGATTTCCTTAGCTTTGCACAAGGTGCTGTAATCATTATGTGTGTAGGGGATTAAATTATCACCTGTGCAGTACAAGGAAATCCTGAAAACATGACCTGTTTGCAGCCCTTGAGGATTGCAGTTTGACACCCCTGTTCCTAGATACTGTCCTCGTAGTCATCTGTGCTACAGCAAGGTGTATGTTTGGTATCTAAAGTGCAGTTCACACGCTCAGGTCTGCTGCATCAAAGTACATATCTGTCAATCCAGTTCTGCCTTTCCATGGTGCTGTCTGCACGCTCAACACTGTTACACCAGTGTACCTGTCTGACAATATTGTTCTGCTGTCCAAAGTGCCAGTTTGCACACCTGGCTCTACTATACCAAGGTGCCTGAGTTCATACAAGGCTCTGCTTCTCAAAGGTATCGAACGGATGAGTTTCTGTTCCACTGTTCTACATGGTCTCAATGCCCTCGGTCCAGAATTTCCATGAAGACCTATGATTTAGAAAATCCAACACACCAAGTGAGCCATAACAGAAGTCATTAGATGGTCGGATAGGATGGTAAGAATGAACTTTAGCCGGAGGTTCTAGTTATGTTGGGGTCATCCTGCCCCATTTACTCTATTGCGTCCACCCAATGTCTACAAAGCCTAAAACTAGGTCAATTATTATTGGGGAAAAAAAGTTGAGCGCACATATACTCATAAACTTGCCAGACAGTGACGGAAAGTGCAAATAAAACACATCTAAAAAGTGCAATGTAATACATCAGATTAATGTCTACTGAACCCACGGAGATTGGGGGAGCCGGACAACAATCAAATATTGTGGGAGAAAAGAATCAGGCAGTTGGATTTCAACACCTGTGATTATTTTAGTATTATACAAATCGAGCTTTGGTGGCGCTCAGGTGGTGGAATAGAAAGTGGTAGGTGATGAGTCAACTTCACCTTAGAGATGGTAGACAGCACCAGGAAAGAATCTGTCCTGGGAATGAGCAGGTTAGTAATTGCTAGAATAAGGGTCGGGGTGTCAGTGCCCTGCCCGGGATAGAAGTACAATACACAGCAAATTGTTAGTTACCTATATTGGAAGTCCACAGTTCACGGATTACAAATAATTTTTTTTTAGCTCCAGACAGGAGCCTTTGCCAGGCTCCTGTCTGGAGCTGAAAACTCATTTGTGATGTGTGAACTGTGGACTTCCAAATTAGGTAACTTACAATTTGCTGTGTATTGTACCTTTTTATCAGGCAGCGCACCAACACCCCGCCATTCATTTTAGTATTACAGAAGCTAAGCTTCCACCAAAAGTGTCTGTTTGGTGCTTATTCCCATGTCCCCTTCGAGAACATGAGTCCATTTGGTCAAGTGAATACATGTACACAGAGGCAAGGAGGCATGGTTGTTTGCCAAATGAACGATCAGATAACTACTATTCGAAGCATATGGTTAGCATTAGGTATGGAGCCAACTTGAGCTCTGCCCCTAATGTTGAACTCACCCCTTTTTAGTGAATTTTTACAGAACCGTTTACAAAAAATTGAGACAGTTTCAGCAATTCCGGAACTGCTGTCATGAAGGATCGAGGGCCTCCACCAACATGAATCCAACCTCATAAGAGTCGTAACCTTAGCCAGTGACAAACAACCACTTGTACAACATATTGGTATATTATCGGTGAGGGAACTCGCCCTACGTATAGGACAGTAGAGGGTTAATCGGTAAAAGTCTGGAAACTATTTTCTGTAAAAAGACATACAGTAGATAAAGCGGTCAGCAGACAAAGACATAAAAAACAAAACAAAATATAACCATCTGTATATCTTCAGAAATGAGCAGCCTTAAGTAACTCCTCTGCATTTCATCAGTCGCAACGTTCTTGTAAGGAAGATTTATAAATTGTCATTGTCGATGATTAATGAGCGATCGCCCGGACTCGTCAGGCCCCGGCACGTGTTTACTGTGATTGGAAACGGCAACCGGCGGCTCCGGAGTGACAAATCTGACAGGTAATCCGCTCTGACAATATCAATGCGCTCCATCGTCTGGCCTCATCGTTCAAACAGTTCAGTCTTCAAAGTCTGTAATCGGAATAGAAAGAGATTGTGGCATGGGCCATTGACTTTGATCCGCAGATGTCTGAACCGGTTACTGTAACAATAAACACGGTGATGTTAGACAATAGTAAGACATCTTTCTGATCTTCATCAAAGACCACATTACCATATAAAAAGAGGATGTATTGTAGGCTGAAGGCACCACATGTGATTTCATTTATGGGCAAGCTAGAATAAGTTACTGTTGTCCTTCTATGGATGTCGGTGCCTATAGGTGACACTTACCCGAGGGTTGTTTTTCTCATTGCTTTATTAGACTATTGCTATAGGTTCCGTACAGTGTTTTAGGGAATCAATTGTAGTCTGAGACATACCTCCTGTCTACGGTAGACTGAGATAGATCTACTGGTTCCTCATGGGCTCACACTGCTGCTTTATGCCTCTCTACTTAGCTTATCTATGACTACAAGTAATCTACAGAGCCTACAGAGCATTTATGTTAGTCTGAGACACACCGCCTTTCTCCTCATTGGTTCAGGAAGTGGTTCTAGCGCTTCCCACCCAACCTATTTATGACTACAGCTTATCTACAGCGCCTACAGAGCATTTATGGTAGTCTGAGACACACTGCCTTTCTCCCCATTGGTTCCAGCTGTTGTTCTAGCTCTTCCCACCCAACCTTTTTATGACTACAGCGTATCTACAGTGCCTACAGAGCATTTATGGTAGTCTAAGACACACTGCCTTTCTCCCCATTGGTTCCAGCTGTTGTTCTAGCTCTTCCCACCCAACCTTTTTGTGACTACAGCTTATCTACAGTGCCTACAGAGCATTTATGGTAGTCTAAGACACACTGCCTTTCTCCCCATTGGTTCAGGCTGTGGTTCTAGCTCTTCTCACCCAACCTTTTTATGACTACAGCGTATCTACAGTGCCTACAGAGCATTTATGGTAGTCTAAGACACACTGCCTTTCTCCCCATTGGTTCCAGCTGTTGTTCTAGCTCTTCCCACCCAACCTTTTTGTGACTACAGCTTATCTACAGTGCCTACAAGGCATCTATGGTAGTCTGAGACGCACCGCCTTTCTCCACATTGGTTCCGGCTGTTGTTCTAGCTCTTCCCACCCAACCTATTTATGACAACATCTAATTTACAGTGCCTACTGAGCATTTATGGTAGTCTAAAACACAGCTTCAGTCTCCCTAGTGGTTCAGGCTGCTGCTCTACACCTCCTGTCTCCTTGTCAGGGACCATTCGTGGCGAGGTTTGCTTCATGGTCCCAACCAGAACCAGTTCCAGGTTTTTGTGGGCCCCAGGCGGAAGGGTCTCAGCGGGCCACTTTAATACATACCACGATTCATGATGCACAGATAAGAAATCTAGGTATAGTACAATGCCAAAGATTTTCACTACATGAGTGATATCTATTGTAAATTCTACAATAGCTCAGAAACCGATGAATCCTTGCAGGGCACAGTGCACACCACTGGAGGATTCAAAAGTCTGGTCTGTAGTCACACAGAGTCACTGCTGACTTTTCATTTTAGACTGAACAGTATAGTCCTCCATACAGTATTACGGTCACCACATAGTCCTCCATACAGTATTATTGGCACCACATAGTCCCCCACACAGTATTATGGGCACCACATAGTTCTCCATACAGTAATATTGGCACCACATTCCTGTAATTTTCACTACAGGTGAGCCTTTGTGTCCCCCCTCATCAAAATAAAAACTCATATCTCCTAATACGGTGTCCTCGTAGTCCACTCCTACTAGCTGCCTTGGGAAATTACGTCTCCCACAGCTCTGTTTTGCAACGGCCGGCCGTACTCATTACAAGGGGCGGATACCTTCTCAATTATCTTTCAGTCTCCACACTCCTGCCGTATAAAAGTCACTTGCTAGTAGAACCTTATTCTCGAACTTGCTATCTTTAATTTTCTCTGGACTAAACACTCTCTCCACTTGTGGCCTTTTCTTAACAGGAATTCTTCTACTCCTTTCGAAAGCTCTCCAGCTTTCTAACAAACAGGAGCTAAGTTCTTACATGCCCATATGCTGGCCTCTAACGGTTAACCCTTTTTTAAAGGCTAACTGGTGCAATATATAATATATAAGCCAACCTATAAAACAAGGTAATGCATTACATTCATAACAATGTTTTACACAAGATGTGCCGGCGATGACAGCTCTTCCACTCCTTTACATCCTCATCTATTCTTTCCCAATCAGCCTATGTCTACAGCTTATCTACAGTGACTACAGGAGATTTGCGGTAGTCTGAGACACGCCTCCTTTGCTCTCATTGGTTCAGGCTGCTGCTCTATCCCACCTCTCTTCAGATTTGCTGCTGTTTATTAACACAAGCCCTATGTCTTTCTGGAGGTGGCAGGATGGGGTAACAGCTAATCAATAGGTGTGATGGGTGTTGGACCCCCACATATCGAATATGTAAGGAAAGATCATCAACATATTAGCCATGGACAATTAGTTTCATAAGGGATTTTTATGGCACTGTGAAGACTCCTATAGGGCACCAGGCAACAAAAAGTTAAAATGTGGCTCATCTGATGAGAATTTTTTTTTTTTTTTGTCGTTACGCAGAAAAACACCTTTTGGCTTCTGTTATATTTGTAACATGTGCATGAAATCATTCATTTCTATTCTCTTTACACCTCGCAAACATTCCTTGTTTATGACCAGACATATGAATGCGCTTTGATATTTTTCGACTTTTTTTTTTCGTTTTCATTCAGGATTTGGCCACTTTTTGCTTGTGGTTCGGATGATGTAAATAATTGCAGATGTTCTTTAAAAAAAAAAAGAAAAGAAAAAACTTCAGATATAAAGGAATTTGTGAAGGTATAATAGAAAATATATTGTTTTGTGTATGATAATAATGCATATTAGAGAAGTCAAATAGACATCTGCAAAGTATCTGAACTCGTAATGGTTATGAGCAGCGATGTCGAGGAACTGAAATCATTGGGATCGGAATCAAATCGTGGTCCAGAATTTTTCAGCTCTATGAGTACACTTGGGATGCATAAGGGGAGTGGCAGGAACAAGTATAAAATATATTAAAAGCATTGGCTGATATTGGAAAAATAGCTTTCTTCCAGAAGTAGCACCAACATTATAATTATGGGTGCATGTGTTATAGCAGCTCAAGTCTATTCCAAACACCGGGACTGTTACCACCTATGGATCTAGTACTGAGACCTCCATCTTCACTCTGCAGCCGCTGGCTCTCTCCCCTGATGTCACTCACCTGGACCATTTAGCTAGCTCAGGCAGCAAGAAGTGGCCTGAGAATTCAAGGAGTTTGCACCCACGCCATCACTTTAGACCATCACCACTCCTCACTGCTAATGCTGTACCTTCTGACATACTCAGCTATGCTACGCTGTCAGAGTGTGCCTGTGCTACAACCCTGGGCTCTTCTACAAAGCCACTGGGTGCCTCCTGCTAGATCGCTGGGCTCTTCCACGTAGGTATGAAGTGCATCCTGACATAGCCACTGAGTGCTTCCTGACATACCCAGCTATGCTACTTCACTGGGCTCTTCTACATATCCACTACATTCCTCCTAAAATACCGAAATCTGCTACATTGATGGCCTCTTCTACATAGCCACTGAGTGTCTCCAGAGATACCAAGCTCTACAACATCGCTGGGCTCTACTACATAGCCACTACATTCCTACTGACATACACAAATCTGCTACATCACTGGGCTTTTCTACATAGCCACTGACTGCCTCTTAACAGCTACACTGTTACTTAACACTTACATACCCAGATCTGCTACATCACTGGGCTCTTCTACATATCCACTACATTCCTCCTGACATACTAAGCTCTGCTACATCGCTGGGCTCTTCTACATAGCCACTGTGTGTTTCCTGACATACCCAGCTCTGCTACATCACTGGGTTCTTCTACATATCCACTACATTCCTCCTGACCTACCAAGCCCTGCTACATCGCTGGGCTCTTCTACATAGCCACTGAGTGCTTCCTGACATGCCCAGCTCTGCAACTTCACTGGGCTCTTCTACATATCCAACTATATTCCTCCTGATATACCAAAATCTGCTACATCGCTGGGCTCTACTACATAGCCACTGAGTGCTTCCTGACATACCCAGCTCTGCTACTTCATTGGGCTCTTCTACATATCGACTATATTCCTCCTGACATACTGAAATCTGCTACATCGCTGGGCTCTACTACATAGCCACTGAGTGCTTCAAGACATTCCCAGCTCTGCTACTTCACTGGGCTCTTCTACATAGCCACTACATTCCTCCCCAAAATACACAAATCTGCTTCATCCCTGGGCTCTTCTACATAGCCACTGAGTGCCTCTTGACATACCCAGCTATATTATCACTTAACACTCACATACCCAGCTCTGCTACATCACTGGGATCTTACACATAACCACTAAATGTTATCTTTTTGCACTTCTTTGTTTTTTTTTCTTTTGTGGGAAGGGGTTAAAATGTGGATTCTTTTCTCAGCAGTAGACTTCAGGTTCCAAAGCCTAATCCGCAATGAAAATGTACTGGAAAATTTAAAATGTCTATCATCACCTTTCAACAAGACACCCGGATTATCCAATCAGCAGAAACATCAAAACATGAACCGAAGGATTAAAGAAATATGAACCATGGGTGAAGATATTTACCACCTGGAGTGTTTACTATGACAGTGATCCATGATGATTCAGTGCCTAGCTGTGAACACTGAATCCTTATATTGAAGACTTCTATTCGATAAAGCATTAAACAAAAACACGAACGCCTGAACGGCCAATGCAAAATTCCTGAGCGCATGCGCCGGCCCATTCTTAAGGTAGATATGGGCCTCTATCTACATATATTGGACAATTATTTTATATCCTTTCAATATGTCAAGAATGTCACAAAACGTATTCACTATATTAGATCTAGTGCTAGTTCCGAGGGGGCGGTACTTCACACTAAGATAATCTCATTTGTGTTCATTCATCCATCCCCCACAGAATTTACTTACCCAAGGTTCATTTCTCTCAGTGGTTTCTGCTATTTTCTTTTACGCTTTAGGTACATATAAAGAGACTAATACAATAACACATGGGGTGGGGAACCTTTTTTTCTGCCAATAGCCATTTGGATATTTCTGAAATCATTCAGGGGCCGCCCCAAATTATCAACTTGAAAATTTCACTACTATAGTTGGTCAAACAATTAAATCACCCCAAATGTGATGGTTGAAGCTGCTTCTGTTTGCTGCAAGCTTTGATGTAAGGTGATGTTGAGCATGTGACTTCCTACAATTGATTTTCCAGGTTGCGCCAGCCTGGAGCTCAGTCACCTCTTTGTGAAAATAAGTTTTTTAAAGCTTATACATCACATATGAGATGCTGGGACTGCTGTATATACATCACAAAGGAGACACTGGGCCTGCTGTTTATACATCACATCGGAGATACAGGGACTGCTGTTTATACTTCATATAGGAGACGCTGGGACTGTTGTATATACATCACAAAGGAGACACTGGGACTGCTGTTTATACATCACATCGGAGATGCTGGGACTGCTGTTTATACATCACAAAGGAGACACTGGGACTGCTGTTTGTACAATCACA
The DNA here is from genome assembly GCF_032444005.1 of Ranitomeya imitator. Lineage (NCBI taxonomy): Eukaryota > Metazoa > Chordata > Amphibia > Anura > Dendrobatidae > Ranitomeya > Ranitomeya imitator. Next base: position 26,563,405 of record NC_091285.1, read on the forward strand.
TCGGAGATTGAGGGACTGCTGTTTATACATCACAAAGGAGACACTGGGCCTGCTGTTTATACATCACATGATCGGAGATACAGGGACTGCTGTTTATACTTCATATAGGAGACGTTGGGACTGTTGCATATACATCACAAAGGAGACACTGGGACTGCTGTTTATACATCACATAAGAGACACTGGGACTGCTGTTTATACATCACATAGGAGATGCAGGGACTGCTGTTTGTGCTTCACATAGGAGATGCTGGGACTGCTGTATATACATCACAAAGGAGACACTGGGACTGCTGTTTATACATCACAAAGGAGACACTGGGAGTGCTGTTTATACATCACATCGGAGATGCAGGGACTGCTGTTTATACTTCACATAGGAGACGCTGGGACTGCTGTTTATACATTACAAAGGAGACACTGGGACTGCTGTTTATACATCACAAAGGAGAGACTGGGAGTGCTGTTTATACATCACATCGGAGATGCTGGGACTGCTGTATATACTTCACAAAGGAGTCATTGGGACTGCTGTTTATACATCGTATCGGAGATGCAGGGACTGCTGTTTATACTTCACATAGGAGATACTGTGACAGCTGTATATACATCACAGAAGATGCTGGTGTTATATACAACACTAAGGAGGGCTGGGGCATTGAAATCACTGGGGAGGGCTGGGGGCACATGCATCTTTAGGGGGCATAGAGATCACTAGGGTAATGGGTGGAAAATACATCACTGGGGAGGCATATACATCACTGGGGGTATATACATTACTGGGGAGGGCTGGGGGTATAGACATTACTGGGGACCTTGGGGTTGCTGCTGCTCTCTGATTCTGTGGGATCAGAGCACACTGGCCAGCGTGATGACATAATACTTTAATGCATGTGCACGCAGAGTTCAGCAGTGCAGATTTAAAGGGCAAAACGTGGTCCCCAGCAATCTGCCCAGGGGCCGCAGAAAAGGTCATCGCTGACCACGGGCTGGAGGTTCCCCACCACTGCTTTAACAACTCAAAGTTGTTGTTTATTTATTAGACTAGATTGTGCATACCTTTTATATTTCTAATCTACTTTTTGTTAGCATTTGGAAGTGCTATCCTATATTACAGAAAATACTGCTAACTTTGTTAATTTGTGTCTAAAGGGCACTTGACAACAAAACAGTAGAACAGGCCCTCTTTAAATTAAAGGGGCTGTCCACTACTCATACAACATCTTCTGAATCCTTATGCTTTCCACTTCTAAAATTTTAACACTTATAACAACCTCCAGTGACTGCACCGTTCAATTGATGTCAGAACTGGCCCTTCCAGGGATCACATGACATTGTTATGTCAGGCAATCCATGTGGCCAATCAACACTGGCTTCACTCTCCCAACCTTCAGAAAAAACATGTCAATCCAGAGGAAGTGAGAGCTGCAGCTCTCACATTTCCTCTGGATGTATGTGATGCGTCCGAAGGCGTGGAGAGTGAAGCCACAGCTGGTTGGCCTCAAGGATTGCCTGACATAAAAATATCATGCCATCCCCAAGAGAGCCTATGTCTACACCACTTGAATGATGCTGGCACTGGAGTTGAGGAAAAGCATTATTATTTCTCAATGGGGGAACAAATAGATTGTCACGACTCTGTTGTTGGGTGTCCCAGGACCACGGTCTCCTTCCCTGTTTCTAACGCTAGGGGTGCCCTAGCTCGCCCTGTTTACCGGATTACTTCTGATGGTGAAGACACCAGGGCCACGTACCTTGTCTCAGCTCCTGAATCCTCCCTCAGTCTGTACCCTTCCCCCACCCAGGGAAGAGGGAAGCAGTAATGTACTGTAATACGCCAACCAGACTAGCAAAGTCATACAAACAGGGATAAAGGAAAATTCCAATCATACAAATATACTCACACAAACAACTGGGAAGTGGAGGATGGGGTAAAACCTAAAAAGGAGAAGGGGAAATAGCACACACCCAAAACCTAGCAATAATCACAGATAATTCCACCAAGGCCTTCTCAAATAACAACCAACAACCTCCAGCCATACAGCATAAGCTACTCTGACAATGAGTGCTAGCCAGGACCAAGATTACACAGGAGATGGGAGAGACTAACAGGGAACAGCTGAGAGCCTTAATGCAGGAAAGCTTCCAGGAGATCTCAACTGAACAACTTAACCCCTGCAATGCTAAAAGAAATCTGCACAATTTAATATGAAGGTGAAGTGCTTCTAATTAGTGCAGGAGTAGGAGAAATCAGACACTGCGGTCTTCTGGCTCCTCTCTTTCACCGTAAACCCCTGACATAAATTTAGAAGGGGTTGTCCGAATAGTGGAAAACCCCTTTAAAGAGGGACTGTTCTGTTGGCAAGTGTTTCCATCAAGATAATTTGACAAACCTGAGCTCTACCACACACATCTTCAGCAAGACCAGATTAGAGCTATTGGAGATGATACACTCAGAAGTGTCTCCAACAATGGCAGGTGGTGGACCACCAACCTAACTTTGGGATATGTCCCTAATCTTGGAACATACTTTCGAGAAAATCATGTAACATGGTAATGTCGCAAGAATTTTACCCTAAAAATGTTGGAAATTCTTAGTACTCATTATGCAAAAATTCTTGAAATGGTGCACACTTTTTGCTCACACCTTTTGTGCGTTTACTCAAGTGCAAAATGTCAGTAAGGTCCATAGTTGTTTAACCAGGAAAGGTTAAGAAAAATTCAAAACGTTGAGCAAATTGTGAAATCTAAGGACTTCTGGTCCAAGGGAAGGCAACAGAAATTCCTATGCAAGGCATTTGTTATCTCCCTGACTCATTGGATTAAATATATCAATAACTGTAATTTACTCCTGGTGGTGACTCCCTCAACCCTTCGCTATGCTTGAGAATAAAAGTTCATTGTTCTGGTGGCTGGGAGAAGACCTTTTATTCGTGTCACTTTGAGTTTTCACATCGTCCTCCACTCTTTGGTAGGTTTTGGGTAGCTGGTGGTTGTGATGAAATGTTTTTTTTCACTGTTTTTCTTCTAACCTTTCCCAAAAAGCTTTGAAGATCTTATTATTTTCCTCAATCAACCTCAGGTGGACCACTAAGCCGCTTTATGTAAGACAAGGACTATAACCTCCGTCTTTGTACAAGTGTTAATTACGGTTTATCGTGTTTTCAAATATGACTTAAATAGCGTATCCCTTACACTGTAAGAAAGTAGAGATTATGGGCAGCTAGATTTCAAGAAGAAGAGTGAAATGTGATAAAAGTAGAGGTCAACGAGGTTAAGACCCAGATCAAGGTGACAGCACAAAAATGTGAGCTGATCCTAAATTAGGGTTTGTCCACATGATGGTCAAACAGGATCAGCATCAGATGGAACTAAAACATTGACAACAGACTGCGTTCAACATAAGTACGACATGAGCTGTATTCAACGTAGAATTTTGCCACTCATATCCACCAGCTTTGCAAAATTTTGCAAGTGAATTAATTTGACGCAAATTGAAAGAATTTGAAAAACCTCCAATTTCCCTGAAGGTCTGATTGAATCGCAACAGCTCTAAATCCACACTAAATATCTGTCACTCCCTGGCTCTGTCTCACAAATACAGTGACTCTCCTGCATCGCGGGCACAGTGACTCTCCTATCATGCTCTCCCTATCAACTAAATCTGTATTATTCTCTTTTCTTCACACACTAATCTTCACTGTAGTCCTGTCAAACATTATCTGTACAGTTTCTTCAGTATTTTATGGCTTTCTCGCCCTATTTCCATTGCTAATCTACAAGCTCTGACGTCCTCTCACTATCCAGATTCGCCACAAAATGGCTGCCGCATTCCCTGCCTTGGCTTTTATACAGGCTGTAATAGACTTTTTTGATTGTCTGATGTGATATCTATAAGGTATTTTGGGCAATCTTTTGATCCTTCTCTAAAATGGTAGCGGCAAGGTGAATCCGTGTGAAACGAATTATAGAAGTCCACAATTTTAGTGGCCCACCAGAATACTAGCATATCCAAGGTCAAGGCTCAGATAAAATAGTGGACCACAAAGGTCCAGCAGAAGAAATCCACATTTGGAGATGGTCTTAGTGAATATTTCTGGTCAATAGGAGAACCTGTTTCTTACGGAGGATTCACAAATAGCCAAAAGGGTCAAATTCTAAGGAGTGTAAAAGGAACAAGGGCCCCAGGCCTTAATAACATAAGGGTACCTCCTCAGAATGATTATTATTTGGGCCCTATCAGATATTACCATTTGGACACTCCATGGTACTCTCTGGAAAAATTTTTTCTGTAGGGTGCGGTCCTTGCCTCTTCTCCAAAAGTTGTTTGGACCAATCAATGGGTATATGAAAAAGGGGTGTGTTCATACTCGTTCTGTGTCCAATCGGTGCTAAGAGTGTAAGAGTATGTTAGGTCGAGGGGAATGCTAACGCCCAGTTGTCAAAGTATATACTTTCAGGAGGAACAACAAAGGTAACAATGAAAAATTGTTTCTGTAGGGTGCGGTCCTTGCCTCTTCTCCAAAAGATGTTTGGACCAATCAATGGGTATATGAAAAAGGGGTGTGTTCATACTCATTCTGTGTCCAATCGGTGCTAAGAGTGTAAGAGTAGGTTGGGTCAAGGGGAATGCTAACGCCCAGTTGTCAAAGTATATACTTTCAGGAGGAACAACAAAGGTAACAAACAATGAAAAATTGTTTCTGTAGGGTGCAGTCCTTGCCTCTTCTCCAAAAGATGTTTAGACCAATCAATGGGTATATGAAAAAGGGGGTGTGTTCCTACTCGTTCTGTGTCCAATCGGTGCTAAGATTGTAAGAGTAGGTTGGGTCGAGGGGAATGCTAACGCCCAGTTGTCAAAGTATATACTTTCAGGAGGAATAACAGAGGTTAAAAAACAATGAGTTCTAAGAACAGATTATACAGTATTTTCATTTAATGGGGAATGTGAGTCATTACTAAATGAGATCCCTCGAAGTGTCTGCGTGTATATTTAATTTTGCATTAAAATCTCAGTTCCAGATTTTACTTTTTATTATACAAGAAATTGGTGTTTTACTACTAATTTTTGGAAATTTTGGCAGCGCTAATCTTCTTATTTAAAGTCATTCCCCCGGTGTCTTGCAAAGCTTTGTTTTCTCAATCCAGTTCAGTAGCCTTTCTAAATCCTCAAAGAGTCGATTCTATACAAATATACAATGTTATTTCACTATCGGCTTCGCTCAGATTGTAACGTCTGTATATTATTACTGGCTCCATAAAGTTTAATATTTAAGCTCAGCCAAGTACTCACAGCTAAACGCTCCGTGGGGAGGTAGAGGCGGCCAAAGTAATCGATGCTGTCAGAATTCAAATCAGTCAGACTGGTGTTACTACTTCATATGGTATTGTTCTTTATATCACCTCTCCTCTGCTTTACGCTTCCTCCCATCCCCTCTCCTCTTCATCCCTCTACTCTCCCTCCTCTCGGCTCATCAATTATCTGCTCTTCTGTTGCTCCTCACTCCTGTCTTCTCCTCTTCCCTCTGCTCGCCACTTCTCCTTCCCCCTGTTCCTTACCACTCTCCTCTTCTGTCCCCTCTGCTCTTCACTCATCACTTCTTAAACCGCTGCTCCTCACCACTCTCCTCTTCCTTTTTTCTTGCCCCTCCACAATCCTCTCCCCTTTCTGTTTCTCCTTGTCCCACTCGTCTTTCCTCACATCCATTTGCTCCTAACCACCTTGCCCCACTCTTGCTCTCCTCACTGTATTCATCACTTCTCCTTTCTTTCCTCATATTGCTCTTCACCCTCTTCACTCTCTTTCATCTGTTCCTCGCTCCTTTTCCTCCCCTTTGCTCTGCACCTTACCCCTTTCCTCTTCTCCTCATGCTCTTCTTCCTCCTCTTCTCTCCCATTCCTATGTTCCTCTCTTCCTTCTCACTCCTTGCCTACTCTCTTCCATACTCCTCAACCTTCTTGTCTTCCCTCATCCTGCTGCACTGCCACCACCATGTTTCACTGTAGGCATCATGCATATTCTTTGTAACTTCTCATTTTTGCGGCACCATACAATTTTAACGCCATAAGTTGCCAAAAACATTTATATTTGTTATCACTCCAGAGTATAGAGTCTCAGTACTCTTCATATTTTTCCACTTGGGCAAATTGTAGAGGCCTCCTTCCTGAACGATACCCATGGGTGCCATTCCTTTACACTGTATGCCATATTGTGTCATGGGAAACGCTCAGCCCAGTTTGTCTTTCTACTTCTTAAGCTAACTGCAGTGAATTTGCATGTCACTTTTCTTCAACCCTTCTCACCAGGAGACGCTTCAGTTTAGGTGTTACCTTCCAGCTTGGGTCGAGGTGTCTCTGTCAGATGGTTGTAGTTCCATCTTTCTTAGATTTTTGTCTCACTTTTGCCACAGTATCTGACTAATATGTAAAGCTTTGCTGATCTTCTTGTAGCCATCACCTTTCTTGTGTAAAATTATTTTCTTTTTCAGGTTTTCGTGACATTTCTCTTCTATGTGGTGCCATTGCTGACATGAAATGGGAAAGGGTTGTATTTCTTAAGTAACAGCCTTTTATAGTCACTTGTCTGCTGGACATTAGTGTAATGAATAATTAGACTTACTTCTGGTTGAATTCTTGTTAATTAGAATTTTGTAGTTTACAATTTTAGCTTTACTCCTAATACTTCCATTGGAGTGTACTCATTTTTGCTACAGAGCTTTGAATTAATTTGTAAGAAAAATTTATTTTTTGGGTGCGCAGTATAAGAAATCTTGCTTCCAATCAATTTACTCACATTTGTGTGAGCATTTTGTAAAATGGAATCACATAGAAAATGTTGATTCTGAAAAGAAACTAAAGGTTTTATGACAAATCTCTTGGGACGCACCTATGTATGCTGAGAACTGAATATATGTACAGTATCTGTTATCTGTATTATCTGAGTAGTATTATGCCCACGGGAACAAAGTACGGCATTTAGTGGGATGAGCCCTGTTCCATCCAGTCTTTCTAGGGACAGCCAGGCCAGAGGACGAGAGCACCCACTGACCCTTGTGCCTCCACACCCATTTTGGTAGATTTGTGAGAAACTATGTCCAGTTTGACTTTTTTTTTTGCTTTTTTTTGTGTTGTTCCAGTAGACACAAAGGAAATTAGCATGTTTATAATAAAACATGTGCAATTGCAATAATTTTCTGTGAGAAATACTTAATTTTCTGGAACAATTTCAAGGGTGCCAACACTTTCGGCCATGACTTTATGAAGATGCTCGTACAGTGTCACGCTATGCTTTGAATAGGTAGATATTACGCACCTGTCCCAGATCTGTGCCTTGCTTTCCTCGCCCCACTAGACTCTGCTGTCCTCCACATCGGGTTTGCAGATGGCCTGGTGTGATCCCATGAGAGAATTCACCTGGGACTATAAACACACACCTGTGTCTTTGTATTAAGACTTCATCGTTGGTAGACTCTGGCTTGCTCTACACATCTTGACCTGCTCAGCTGCTATCTTCCATCTAAGGAACATCTCCGACATGCCTATCTGTGGTCTCCTGGACGTCTCCTTCCAGCTTGCCTTGTGTCTCCTAGATATCTCCCGCTTACCTAACTGCTGTCTCCTGGATGTCTCTCGCCGACTTGTCCGTGGTATCCTAGATGTTTCCCGACTGTCTGTAGATTCCTGGACATCTCCCACCTACCAGCAGTTTCCAGCATCCCATCATCTTGCCTGTGGTCTCCTGGACGTCTTCCATCTGCTTGCGGTTTCCTACATCCATGTCCTGTGTGCCCCAACCAATCTGCTGCACCGACACCCACGGCCTGTGTGCCCACCTGGACCTTGATTTTCGAGGATCCACCTCACCCGGTGAATCTAACAGCAGCACAGAGGATAATCTGAGTTATTGGGGTACAATGTGTTCAGTTAGAGGGAATTTGCTTTAGAAATGTTGCAGAAGGTGTAAAGTTTTCTTATTCGGCAATCATAAACATAATGATAACCAATTAAGCTTACAAAAAGTGGAAGTAGAATAAAAATCCACTGTAAAAGCAAATTTGGACCATGGCAAAAACACCTCCTTTGAGTTTTGGATGGTGGAAGGCTGTCCGTAGCTTTGTGCTCCGTAGGGAAACCTTTTGGCTACTTTAGTCATGGTAATACCCCACACTGACTACAACCGAAAGATTCTGTGTAGCCTACAACAAAAACCATATCCCCAAAATTATTTTTACCTTCAGTAATTATACTTCTGAAAATTTTACTAAATTAGTTTCCAACTGTCCTCTAACTCACTTTTTTACCCTTTTTGATGTCGTTCATTTTGCTACTTTTGTCCTACTTTATGTTCGTGTTTCGTGTTTGTGAAGTCGTTCCTCGTATTGTTCCCTTTCTTACCAATTCTTCCCCCGCTGTGCTTTTATTACATAGTTTACATTTTTTTTAGGGTGGGTTCCCTTTTCATTACTTGTGTGTTTTTATTAGTTTTTCGGCATGTTTGCAATTTTGAAAGCATGGTTCCATTAAACAGAAATCTCTGCAAATAATAAAAATAGTTAGGAATTCTTTTTTTGATTAAAGAGATTTGTTGGCTGACTTGTGGATCTCTTTATTTCTTTTTAGTCCAAATGTGTTTTGTAACTTGTGTTTTATTTGTACTACTCACTGTGATGTAACTAGGCAAATAAAGACGTGTCATGTAAAGAGACTCATTTGCAATGGTCCAGAAGAGTGTAAGAAGGCTACCGATTTTTACTATTTGATGTTTCTTATGTTAGTACTTCCACTTATACTTCCAATAAACCTTTATTGTAGCTCACGTTGGCCCATTGTGGGTAGGCTTGAGCAGAGGCGTAGCTAAGGGTTCAGCTCAGGAAACAGCAAAACATTTGAGTGGGCCCCTAACTAGGTAACCATGTTTACAACTACAGTGGTGAACCCTGATCGTGGGAAGAAGACCTTCAGCAGATGACCATGCGGTTACTGAAAATAAATCTCTACACCAAGACCAACACTGAAATTACCGCCATATGGTGGTAGATGCCAGACCTGAAGATCATACAAGTAATTAACATAGAAGAGTTAAATATAGTATTTCTGGTGGAGTAGTACATTTTCCCATCTTTTCCATCGGGCCCAGACCGACATGACAACTTCTTCCAGTATGATGGACCCATAGATCCCCAATACACAATACAATGCCCCGCAGCCTCTCTATACACAGTATGATGGGTCCACAGCTCCCTTATACACAGAACCACCAGCAGAACACGAATGCTGCACAAGAACCACAGTCAGTACATGAATGCAGCACTAGAACCACTATTGTTAAATGAATGCAGTGCCAGAATTATTATTATTATTATTATTTATTGTTATAGCGCCATTTATTCCATGGCGCTTTACATGTGAGGAGGGGTATATAAACAAGTACAATAATCTTAAACAATACAAGTCATAACTGGTACAGGAGGAATGAGGACCCTGCCCGCGAAGGCTCACAATCTACAAGGGATGGGTGAGAATACAGTAGGCGAGGGTAGAGCTGGTCATGCAGCGGTTTGGTCGATCGGTGGTTACTGCAGGTTGTAGGCTTGTCTGAAGAGGTGGGTCTTCAGGTTCTTTTTGAAGGTATCGATGGTAGGCGCGAGTCTGATGTGTTGTGGTAGAGGGTTCCAGAGTAGGGGTGATACGCGAGAGAAATCTTGTATGCGATTGTGGGAAGAGGAGATAAGAGGGGAGTAGAGTAGGAGATCTTGTGAGGATCGGAGGTTGCGGGTAGGTAAGTACTGGGAGACGAGGTCACAGATGTATGGAGGAGACAGGTTGTGGATGGCTTTGTATGTCATGGTTAGGGTTTTGTAGTGGAGTCTCTGGGCAATGGGGAGCCAGTGAAGAGATTGACAGAGGGGAGAGGCCGGGGAATAGCGGGGGGACAGGTGGATTAGTCGGGCAGCAGAGTTTAGAATAGATTGGAGGGGTGCGAGAGTGTTAGAGGGGAGGCCACAGAGAAGGAGGTTGCAGTAGTCAAGGCGAGAGATGATGAGGGCATGGACTAGGGTTTTTGCAGATTCATGGTTGAGGAATGAACGGATTTGTGAAATATTTTTGAGTTGAAAGTGGCAGGAAGTGGAAAGGGCTTGGATATGTGGTTTGAAGGAAAGATCAGCGTCAAGGATTACCCCGAGGTAATCAGTAGATGAATACAACACTAGAACCACGCTTTTCCTCCTCTGCATACTGTCCACACTATACTGTGCTTTCACATTAACATCCCTCATATACAAAAAAAAGTCCCTATAACCTTTGGCTCTATATGGTGCTTACTTTTCCCACTTCAGCAGCAGGGTGACAGCCACAGTAGGGAAAGAGCGGCAGAAAGGTGACCTCCTCAGTCGGGTGACGACCTCTGATCAGTTATGGATTGGTATATTTGTACATTATTAGGACCATGGTCAGTACATGAATCCATTACCAGATCCACTGTCAGTACATGAATCCAGATTCTCCATACTTTACCTTGGCTTGAGAAAGGTCTGTACCTAGGACTGAAACGTTGCCACATGGGCCAATAAACAGCACCTTACAACTGCATTATGGCGTGCTGCTTCAACTTTTTGTTACTTTATTCATAAGGTTTGGTGTGTGCCTCTGAATCCTTGGACCCTACTGTCACTGTGCTGTGCTAACATTTTCTTTTTTGATTATTATCTATCTACCTATCTATCCATTATCCATTATCTATCTATTATCTATCTATCTTCTATCCATTATCCATTATCTATCTATTATCTATCTATTATCTATCTATCTTCTATCCATTATCCATTATCTATCTATCTATCTATCTATCTATCTATCTATTATATATCTATCTATCTATCCATCCATTTTCTATCTATTATCTATCTATCTATTATCTATCTATCTTCTATCCATTATATATCTATCGATTATCTATTATCTATCTATCTATTATATCTCTATTATTTATCTATCTAACTATCTACCTATCTACCATATATCTATTATCTCTCTATTCTCTATCTATCATGTATCTATCTCTCTATCATCTATCTATTTCTATTATCTGTCTATTATCTATCTATCTATCTATCTATTTTTTATTTATCTATCTATATATCTATTATCTCTCTAATATTATTATTAGGTATATAGCCCATTTTCATGAATTCCATGATAAACATAAGTAGTGTATGAAAAGTGCCGGTTTATACGGTTCACTAAGGTAAATTTAGTTTTCATTTAGTCTCCCAATAAATGTGAGAATATCTTTGTTTTCTTTGAACGTGCATAATTCCCATTTGTTATGATAACACCCTTGTTTTCTGTGCTACTGGGACAGCAGAGCATTGGGTGACAACTGAATGGCCTCAGCGGCAGAGTTTGGCATCTGGCGATAAGAATGTCATCCATGATCCTCTAGTGGAGAGGAAGGACATTGTCTTTCCTCCCTTACACAAAAAACTTGGATTGATGAAGCAGTTCGTCAAAGCTCTCAATCACAGTGGAGAATGCTGTAACTATATATGTTCAACTTTTCCTGGTCTTAGTGAAGAGAAGAAAAAGGCTGGAATATTTGATGGACCTCAGATAAGAACACTTATGGGAGACCCAAATGTTATCACATCAATGAATGAGACAGAAGAAAGAGCTTGGAGGCATTGTGTAATGTGGTGCAGAACAGAGGTGTATCTAGGGTTTCTGGCACCCAGGGCAAGAATCCCCCCCCCAGGACATATGTGATTTGCACACTTAGTCATGTACCCACGAGCCGCTCTCCCTAATGCTCTCAATATTCAGTGAAAAACTGAGAGAAGCAGAAGAGAAGCTCGATGTCACAGGACCACAAGTATGAAAATCGCATATGAGTGAAGTGTCCATGTGACGACTACTGAAACCTGCAGAGCTGAATCCTGACATCGCAGCTTCTGAATTCTCGCAACTAATTGACTGCACACTTTTAGGATTCTCCCTTGCCGGTGGACAGTCATGTCAGCACAAGCATATGAATTGTAAACCTCTGACCACATTCTGACTAGACATGCCCGACCTCTCTCAGTTTATTTTCATAGAGTGAGGCCACACATGTCTAGTCAGCATGTGACCGCGTGTATGTAAATCGCCAGCATGAGAGAATCCTGACATCGTTCAGTGTGCACTGTGAGAATTCAGGAGTCTGCAGTCACATAAATGACTGCAGACTCATTACAAACCTGGACATCCCCTTTAATGCTCCTAACATAAATAAAAACATGAGAGTTAGTTAGTATCACAAATAACATTTACATCCAGGTACCTTATAGATGACGTTGTCTCTGGAATCATTCTCCTTTTCTTCATCTTGTCCAGACCCCATTATGAGTTTTCTCATCCACAGCTCATCTCTGCAGACTTCCATCTTCTCCACTCTTTTGCAGAAAATCTCCACATGATGCGCTTAAAGATACAAGTGTCATTATAATGCTCCTGAATAAAAAAAATCGCCCCTCACTATATTGTCTGCACAAAATATGACCCCCACCCTGTCCCTCTTATGGTACATGCTCTTCACACTGACCTCTCCTTTCCATACCGGCCCCCTCTTCACACTGTCCTCTCACACTGTGTCCCCCCTATAGGGCCCAGTATTTATACTGTATTCTCTCATCACACTCCCCCTCCTTGGTATACTGTCCCCTCCTGGCTGTGCCCTTACACTGTCCCCCCATGCTACGCCCCCAGTACTCAGTTTCGATTCTGTGCCCACTCACTTTTCTCCCCCATACTGTCTCCTCACACTATTCTCCTCCCTCCTCATACTGTCTCCCTTCACATCCCTCCTGTTCACCATACTGTCTCCTCATATATTTACCCCCTCACTTTCTATACTGCCTGCTCACCTGACTCCCCATACTGTGTCTGCACACATCCCATCACCCTCACTCCCCATACTCTGTCCACATACATTTTTCACATCGCTACTCATACTGTGTCTGCATACATTCCCCCGTTCGCTCCTCATACTGTCTGCACCCATCCCCCATACTGTTTCCTCAGATATGCCCCCATTCTCCTGTACTGTTTCCTCATATATGCCCATTATTTTCCTCTACCCCACCCCATCATTGCTCTCTTCACCACCTCCATCTTTGCCTTCTCCACCACCACTATCATAGCTTTCTCCCCCACCACCCCATAATTTCCCATTCCACCATCATTTCCTTCTTTGCCTTTTCCACCATATCCATCATTTTCTCTTCCCCCACCATCCCCATCATTGCCCTTTCCACCACCATCATCATTGTCCTTTCCGCCGCCATCACCATACTTGCCCATTCCACCACCTCCATCATTTTCTCCCCCTCCAATATCATCAGTGTGCTTTCCACCACCACCATCCTTGTCCATTATACCACCTCCATCATTTCTTCCCCCCTTCATTATTGCCCTTTCCACCACCTCCATGATTTCCTCCTCCCCACCATCATTGCATTCTCCCCTCACCACCATCATTGCCCATTCCAATTTCCACCTCCATCGTTGCCTCCCCCCACCCCCATCATTGCCCATTCCACCACCTCCATCATTTCCTCCCCCCACCCCATCATTGCCCATTCCACCACATCCATCCTTTCTTCCTCCCCCTCCATCCCAATTATTGCCCTCTCCCCGTCAGCCCCATCATTGCCCTCGCCTCTCCTCCCTGTACACACACACAAAACCATTTACGTCTCTGCACATTCACCCGCAGTGTTACGCATGCACGCACAAACACACACACATATTGCGTACAGTATAATGGCCAAACCTAGTTACTCCTACACACGCATCTGAGCTCCGTACACCTTGCACACACGGCTCTGCTCCGTACACCTTGTACACACACGGCTCTGCTCCGTACAGCTTGAACACACGCGGCTCTGCTCCATACACCTCGTACACACGTGGCTCCGCTTCATACACCTCGTACACACATGGCTACGCTTCATTCGCCTCATAGACACACACGACTCCACTCCATACACCTTGCACACACCCAGTTCTGCTCTGTACACATCCTACACACACGGCTCCGCTCCATACACCTTGCACACACCTAGTTCCGCTCCGTACACCTCCTACACACACGGCTCCCCTCCATACACCTTGCACACACCCAGTTCCGCTCCGTACACCACGTACACTCACAGCTCCGCTCCATGCACCTTGCACACACCCAGCTCCGCTCCATACACCTCATAGACACACATGACTCCGCTCCATACACCTAGCACACACGGCTCCACTCCGTACACCTCGTACACACCCAGCTCTGCTCCGTACACCTCATACACAAACAGCTCCGCTCCATACACCTTGCACACACCCAGTTCCGCTCCGCACACCTCATACACACACGGCTCCACTCCATACACCTTGCACACACCCAGTTCCGCTCTGTACACCTCGTACACACACGGCTCCGCTCCATGCACCTTGCACACACCCAGCTCCGCTCCATACACCTCATAGACACACATGACTCCGCTCCATGCACCTTGCACACATGGCTCCACTCCGTACACTTCGTACACACCCAGCTCTGCTCCGTACACCCCGTACACACACGGCTCCGCTCCATACACCTTGCACACACCCATTTCCGCTCCGTACACCTCATACACACACGGCTCTGCTTCATACACCTTGCACACACCCAGTTCTGCTCCGTACACCTCGTACACACACGGCTCCGCTCCATACACCTTGCACACACCCAGTTCTGCTCTGTACACCTTGTACACATACGGCTCCGCTCCGTACACGCGGCTCCGCTCCAAACATCTTGCACACACGGCTTCCGCACTGTACACCTCGTACACACACGGCTCCGCTACATCCACACAAACCACTCCTGACCCCACACAAAAGCTTACCCTCGTCCAGCACCATGACAACCCGCAGAGTCCTGCACTACACGGAGGCCCTTGATCATGTGACTCCTGACTCCTCCCCTCCTGTGACCTCATCACAGGTCCTGTGCACACAGAGCAGCGGCAGCAACAGCTGTGGTGTGCGGCTCTCTGCGGTGGAGGGGCTCTGCTGTGGGGTAGTTACGCCGCTGGGATTCGACGCGCATCACTTTCTCTGAGCTGGCTGTCAATTAGACAGCTGGCTCAGAGAACGGGTCCATCTCAGTGTGGGGGCGGCAGAATTCCGCCGACGAGGAGCCTCCTTGGACCGCCGCATCATCAGGCGGCCCGCTGGCGCCCCCCTGTCGGCTGCGCCCGGGGCACATGCCCCGGCTGCCCCCCCTGGATATGCCACTGGTGCAGAATTTTCTAGTTAATAAGAAAGCAGACAACTATGAAGAGATTGTGGGAGAGCTACTAACGAGGCTGCGGAATCTCAGATGGAGAATGAGGATCAAGATTCACTATTTACACAGAGAACCTTGGGGATGTGAGCGAGGAACAAGGGGAGCGTTTTCATCAGGACATTAAAACAATGGAAGAGCGGTATCAAGGCCGGTGGGACTCACATATGATGGCGACTATTGCTGGAGCTTGATGAGAGACAACCCAGAAGCCGCACATCACAGATCAGCCGAGAAAAGAAAGTTCCAATAATAACGGCCATTTGTCATTCATCTGTGCGCCGTATATATGTGTGTTTATATTTTGTAGTTTAATTCTGTAAGTATATTTGATTTGCTGTACATAGACTTTGTAATCTTTGTTATTCCTTGATTAAAAATATGCAAAATGTAGTACCGAAAATCATGTGTTTTTATCATGAAACATTAGGAGTAATTTTCAGCAAAAATTGAAAATATCTTGAAATCCTGATGTGATAGCCAAAAACGGAGATCATATTCATAATCAGTGGCCAAAATTGACTTAAAATATGTTTTAAAACCTATCTATCTATTATCTATCTATCTATCTATCTATTATCTATCAACCACACAACTGAAGAACCGATATCAAATCTTTGTAGAGGATGAAGATGGCACACCTAAGAATGAAGCAATACCAGCAAGCAAAAAAGAAAAGGGCACACAGCAACAAGTGACATCAAAAAGTACAGCCAAGAAGCAACGAAGAGTGGTGGTGGTGGGAGACTCACTACTGAGAGGCACCGAAGCAGCCATCTGCAGACCGGACATAACTGCAAGAGAAGTATGCTGCCTTCCAGGTGCGATGATCAAGGATGTGACCGATAGGATACCAAAGCTCTTCAGCTCCAAGGACGTCCACCCATTTCTTCTGATACATGTTGGCACCAATGACACGGCAAGGAAGGACCTACCGACAATCTGCAAGGACTTTGAAGAGTTGGGGAAGAAAGTAAAGGAACTGGCTGCACAGGTAGTTTTTTCTTCTATCCTTCCAGTAGACGGGCATGGCACCAGGAGATGGAACAGGATCCTTGATGCAAACAACTGGCTAAGACGATGGTGCAGACAACAAGGATTTGGATTCCTGGACCACGGTGTGAATTACTGGTATGATGGACTCCTCGCCAGAGACGGACTACACCTCAACAAACCTGGGAAACACACATTCGCCAGAAGACTCGCTACACTCATCAGGAGGGCGTTAAACTAGAAGAAGAGGGGACGGGAAGAAAAACATTAGACTCGAACAAAGACGACCCAGGAAAACATACTCAGAAGGGAGGTAAGAACATTTCTAAAACAATCCACAGTGAAGAGATTGGAACAAAACAAAATCCTCTAAACTGCATGCTCGCAAACGCCAGAAGCCTGACAAACAAGATGGAAGAACTAGAAGCAGAAATATCTACAGGTAACTTTGACATAGTGGGAATAACCGAGACATGGTTAGATGAAAGCTATGACTGGGCAGTTAACTTACAGGGTTACAGTCTGTTTAGAAAGGATCGTAAAAATCGGAGAGGAGGAGGGGTTTGTCTCTATGTAAAGTCTTGTCTAAAGTCCACTTTAAGGGAGGATATTAGCGAAGGGAATGAGGATGTCGAGTCCATATGGGTTGAAATTCATGGAGGGAAAAATGGTAACAAAATTCTCATTGGGGTCTGTTACAAACCCCCAAATATAACAGAAAGCATGGAAAGTCTACTTCTAAAGCAGATAGATGAAGCTGCAACCCATAATGAGGTCCTGGTTATGGGGGACTTTAACTACCCGGATATTAACTGGGAAACAGAAACCTGTGAAACCCATAAAGGCAACAGGTTTCTGCTAATAACCAAGAAAAATTATCTTTCACAATTGGTGCAGAATCCAACCAGAGGAGCAGCACTTTTAGACCTAATACTATCTAATAGACCTGACAGAATAACAAATCTGCAGGTGGTTGGGCATTTAGGAAATAGCGACCACAATATTGTGCAGTTTCACCTGTCTTTCACTAGGGGGACTTGTCAGGGAGTCACAAAAACATTGAACTTTAGGAAGGCAAAGTTTGAACAGCTTAGAGATGCCCTTAATCTGGTAGACTGGGACAATATCCTCAGAAATGAGAATACAGATAATAAATGGGAAATGTTTAAGAACATCCTAAATAGGCAGTGTAAGCGGTTTATACCTTGTGGGAATAAAAGGACTAGAAATAGGAAAAACCCAATGTGGCTAAACAAAGAAGTAAGACAGGCAATTAACAGTAAAAAGAAAGCATTTGCACTACTAAAGCAGGATGGCACCATTGAAGCTCTAAAAAACTATAGGGAGAAAAATACTTTATCTAAAAAACTAATTAAAGCTGCCAAAAAGGAAACAGAGAAGCACATTGCTAAGGAGAGTAAAACTAATCCCAAACTGTTCTTCAACTATATCAATAGTAAAAGAATAAAAACTGAAAATGTAGGCCCCTTAAAAAATAGTGAGGAAAGAATGGTTGTAGATGACGAGGAAAAAGCTAACATATTAAACACCTTCTTCTCCACGGTATTCACGGTGGAAAATGAAATGCTAGGTGAAATCCCAAGAAACAATGAAAACCCTATATTAAGGGTCACCAATCTAACCCAAGAAGAGGTGCGAAACCGGCTAAATAAGATTAAAATAGATAAATCTCCGGGTCCGGATGGCATACACCCACGAGTACTAAGAGAACTAAGTAATGTAATAGATAAACCATTATTTCTTATTTTTAGTGACTCTATAGCGACAGGGTCTGTTCCGCAGGACTGGCGCATAGCAAATGTGGTGCCAATATTCAAAAAGGGCTCTAAAAGTGAACCTGGAAATTATAGGCCAGTAAGTCTAACCTCTATTGTTGGTAAAATATTTGAAGGGTTTCTGAGGGATGTTATTCTGGATTATCTCAATGAGAATAACTGTTTAACTCCATATCAGCATGGGTTTATGAGAAATCGCTCCTGTCAAACCAATCTAATCAGTTTTTATGACGAGGTAAGCTATAGGCTGGACCACGGTGAGTCATTGGACGTGGTATATCTCGATTTTTCCAAAGCGTTTGATACCGTGCCGCACAAGAGGTTGGTACACAAAATGAGAATGCTTGGTCTGGGGGAAAATGTGTGTAAATGGGTTAGTAACTGGCTTAGTGATAGAAAGCAGAGGGTGGTTATAAATGGTATAGTCTCTAACTGGGTCGCTGTGACCAGTGGGGTACCGCAGGGGTCAGTATTGGGACCTGTTCTCTTCAACATATTCATTAATGATCTGGTAGAAGGTTTACACAGTAAAATATCGATATTTGCAGATGATACAAAACTATGTAAAGCAGTTAATACAAGAGAAGATAGTATTCTGCTACAGATGGATCTGGATAAGTTGGAAACTTGGGCTGAAAGGTGGCAGATGAGGTTTAACAATGATAAATGTAAGGTTATACACATGGGAAGAGGGAATCAATATCACCATTACACACTGAATGGGAAACCACTGGGTAAATCTGACAGGGAGAAGGACTTGGGGATCCTAGTTAATGATAAACTTACCTGGAGCAGCCAGTGCCAGGCAGCAGCTGCCAAGGCAAACAGGATCATGGGGTGCATTAAAAGAGGTCTGGATACACATGATGAGAGCATTATACTGCCTCTGTACAAATCCCTAGTTAGACCGCACATGGAGTACTGTGTCCAGTTTTGGGCACCGGTGCTCAGGAAGGATATAATGGAACTAGAGAGAGTACAAAGGAGGGCAACAAAATTAATAAAGGGGATGGGAGAACTACAATACCCAGATAGATTAGCGAAATTAGGATTATTTAGTCTAGAAAAAAGACGACTGAGGGGCGATCTAATAACCATGTATAAGTATATAAGGGGACAATACAAATATCTCGCTGAGGATCTGTTTATACCAAGGAAGGTGACGGGCACAAGGGGGCATTCTTTGCGTCTGGAGGAGAGAAGGTTTTTCCACCAACATAGAAGAGGATTCTTTACTGTTAGGGCAGTGAGAATCTGGAATTGCTTGCCTGAGGAGGTGGTGATGGCGAACTCAGTCGAGGGGTTCAAGAGAGGCCTGGATGTCTTCCTGGAGCAGAACAATATTGTATCATACAATTATTAGGTTCTGTAGAAGGACGTAGATCTGGGTATTTATTATGATGGAATATAGGCTGAACTGGATGGACAAATGTCTTTTTTCGGCCTTACTAACTATGTTACTATGTTACTATCTATTATCTATCTATCTATCTAATATCTATCTATCTATTATATATCTATTATCTATCAATTATCGATCTATTATCTATCTATTACCGTATATATCTTTCTATCTATCTATTATCTATCTATCTATTATCTATCATCTATCTATTATCTATCTATCTATTATCTATCTATTATCTATCTATCTATCTATCTATCTATTATCAATCTACTATCTATTATCTATCTATTACACAGGGGAACAATTTGAAAAAAAATTTCTGTTGAGTTAGGTTTTTGAGCTGATTTATAATAAAATTGGCATGCTGATTCCAAAAATGTAGTCAGTTTTTTTCTAGCACGTCAAGTTTTTCCTACACAACTTACCTGCCAGAGAAGCACAACTGCACTGATATCTGTAATAAGACTTGTTATCTGATTACAATTCGACTCATATAGAGCTACGTGGCAACTTGTAAGAGTAGTCACAACTTTGTCATGCCTATTTCTTATATATTTCATTTTTTGTTCATATTTGTACTATTTAAAAAAAACAAAACACTTTTTTAGGTACAGTAGTTTACATAGTTTTGAGAAGACAAAAATCCTATAGTTCAAAAACTTGACGTGATAGAGAAAAACCGAGATCATTTCTGGATTCAGCATCCAAAAATTAATTAAGAACAGTTGTCTGACCTAACTCTTAAAAAATTGTGTTCCCCAGTGTTATATATCTTTCTATCTATTATCTATCTATCTATCTATCTATCTATCTATCTATCTATCTATCTATCTATCTATCTATCTATTATCTATCATCTATCTATCTATTATATATCTATCTATCTATCTATTATCTATCTATCTATCTATTATACAGTGGGGCAAAAAAGTATTTAGTCAGTCAGCAATAGTGCAAGTTCCACCACTTAAAAAGATGAGAGGCGTCTGTAATTTACATCATAGGTAGACCTCAACTATGGGAGACAAACTGAGAAAAAAAAATCCAGAAAATCACATTGTCTGTTTTTTTAACAATTTATTTGCATAATATGGTGGAAAATAAGTATTTGGTCAGAAACAAAATTTCATCTCAATACTTTGTAATATATCCTTTGTTGGCAATGACAGAGGTCAAACGTTTTCTGTAAGTCTTCACAAGGTTGCCACACACTGTTGTTGGTATGTTGGCCCATTCCTCCATGCAGATCTCCTCTAGAGCAGTGATGTTTTTGGCTTTTCGCTTGGCAACACGGACTTTCAACTCCCTCCAAAGGTTTTCTATAGGGTTGAGATCTGGAGACTGGCTAGGCCACTCCAGGACCTTGAAATGCTTCTTACGAAGCCACTCCTTCGTTGCCCTGGCGGTGTGCTTTGGATCATTGTCATGTTGAAAGACCCAGCCACGTTTCATCTTCAATGCCCTTGCTGATGGAAGGAGGTTTGCACTCAAAATCTCACGATACATGGCCCCATTCATTCTTTCATGTACCCGGATCAGTCGTCCTGGCCCCTTTGCAGAGAAACAGCCCCAAAGCATGATGTTTCCATCACCATGCTTTACAGTAGGTATGGTGTTTGATGGATGCAACTCAGTATTCTTTTTCCTCCAAACACGACAAGTTGTGTTTCTACCAAACAGTTCCAGTTTGGTTTCATCAGACCATAGGAAATTCTCCCAAAACTCCTCTGGATCATCCAAATGCCCTCTAGCAAACTTCAGACGGGCCCGGACATGTACTGGCTTAAGCAGTGGGACACGTCTGGCACTGCATGATCTGAGTCCATGGTGGCGTAGTGTGTTACTTATGGTAGGCCTTGTTACATTGGTCCCAGCTCCCTGCAGTTCATTCACTAGGTCCCCCCGCGTGGTTCTGGGATTTTTGCTCACCGTTCTTGTGATCATTCTGACCCCACGGGGTGGGATTTTGCGTGGAGCCCCAGATCAAGGGAGATTATCAGTGGTCTTGTATGTCTTCCATTTTCTAATTATTGCTCCCACTGTTGATTTCTTCACTCCAAGCTGGTTGGCTATTGCAGATTCAGTCTTCCCAGCCTGGTGCAGGGCTACAATTTTGTTTCTGGTGTCCTTTGACAGCTCTTTGGTCTTCACCATAGTGGAGTTTGGAGTCAGACTGTTTGAGGGTGTGCACAGGTGTCTTTTTATACTGATAACAAGTTTAAACAGGTGCCATTACTACATGTAATGAGTGGAGGAAAGAGGAGACTCTTAAAGAAGAAATTACAGGTCTGTGAGAGCCAGAAATCTTGATTGTTTGTTTCTGACCAAATACTTATTTTCCACCATAATATGCAAATAAATTGTTAAAAAAACAGACAATGTGATTTTCTGGATTTTTTTTTCTCAGTTTGTCTCTCATAGTTGAGGTCTACCTATGATGTAAATTACAGACGCCTCTCATCTTTTTAAGTGGTGGAACTTGCACTATTGCTGACTGACTAAATACTTTTTTGCCCCACTGTATATCTATCTATCTATCTATTATCTATCTATTATATATCTATTATCTATCTATTATCTATCTATTATCTATCTATTATATATCTATCTATTATCTATCAATTATCGATCTACTATCTATCTATTATCTATCTATTATATATCTTTCTTTCTATCTATCTATTATCTATCTATCTATCTATCTATTATCTGTCTATCTATCTATCTATCTATCTATCTGTATCTATTATCTCTATTATCTATCTACCTATCTATTATCTATCTATCTATCTATCTATTACCTATCTATCTAGCTATCTATTATCTATTTATTATCTATCACCTATCTATCTATTATATATCTATCTATTATATATCTATCTATCTATTATCTATCTATCTATTATATATCTATTATCTATCTATCTATTAGATATCTATCTATCTATCTATTATCTATCTATTTTCTATCTATCTATTATCTATCTATCTGTTATCTATCTATTATTTATCTATCTATCTATCTATTATATATCTATCATCTATCAATCTCATGTTCATGTCATAACAACACATTATAATCTTAGCCTAACACATGATACCTTAAGTACATAATACCCCTCCATTTATCCTGACGACCAATCAGACCCCCCGCCTTCAGTTACATCTTGAAAGTAATTAGAGGATTATTCTTCAGACGGATTTTACAATTGTTCCATAATTTACACATTTTATTTATAAAAAAAAAGAGGAAAGAAAACAAACATGAGACTTCAATGCCGCATTCAGAGAATTGCCCTTATATTGGCTTATAGTAATGAGCTTCCTTTGAAACACCGAAGCATAAAGAAGTATTTGCCTCCCGGTCATACGGCATTCCTGCGGCATGTGCTTTCTTGAATCCTTCGGCACGCAGATTCTCGTCTCAGGGACAGCGGACGATTCTTGAAGTAGCAATCATCCTTAATGAGTGGTTTCCCCGGCTCATACTGACGTGGTCCAATATTCTCTGGATCGGATCCTCAAGAGAAACGCTGGAAGATTACATCTAAGGAAGCCGAGAGACGTTTCCATTCAATGATCCGGGATTTATTGGTCACTTGTTGTCTCTGGCGTTCAGCTGCTGAGTGGTTTTCATTTAAAAAAAAAAAGGTTTTGCGTCTTTCCCAGAAAATACACTTTATTTTATGACCCGGAATGGAGAGAAAGAAAATTAGATGTCTAAATATAGGGATGTGGTTGGCTGAAATCTCCACAAGAAATAAATTGCTTCTTAAATTGTTTTTTTTAGGGGTTACAGAAAATTAAAGTCTCATGCCGCTTTTAACAGCATTACTCCATTATAGAGTCTTTCAATTCTTGTTGGAGGGATTTTCATCCATTGTTCCTTGGAGAATTCCTCCAGTTCTGTTAGATTCCTGGGTCCTCTTGTATCCTCTGCTATTTTGAGGTTTAGCCACAGATTTTCAATGATGTTTAGATCAGGGGACTGTGAGGGCCATTGTAAAACCTTCAGCTTGTGCCTTTTGAGGTAGTCTATGGTGGATTTGGCCTTGTGTTTAGGATCATTATCCATTTGTTGGAGCCATCCTCTTTTCAACTTCAGCTTTTTTTTTTACAGATGGTGTTATGTTTGTATCAAGAATGTGTTGAAATTTCATTGAATCCATTTTTTCCTCTACCAGTGAAATGTTCCCCGTGCCATTGGCTGCAACACAACCCCAAAGCATGATCGATCCACCTCCATGCTTAATGGTTGGCGAGATGTTCTTTTCCTGAAATTCTGTGTCCTTTTTTTCTCCACACATACCTATGACCATTGTGGCCAAAGAGTTCTATTTTAAACTCATTGGTACACAGGACTTGTTTCCAAAATGCATCAGGCTTGTTTATATGTTCTGTTGCATACTTCTGAAGCTGAATTTTATTATGAGGACACAGGAGAGGTTTTCTTCTGATGACTCTTCCATGAAGATCAATATTTGAGCAGGTGTCTCTGAACAGCAATGTGCAACAACTTTAGAATCTGCTAATTCTTTCTGAAGGTCTTTTGCGGTCAAGCAGGGATTCTGATTTGGCTCTCTAGCAATCCTACGAGCAGCTTTCATTGAAATTTTGCTTGGTCTTCCAGACCTTAACTTGACCTCCACTGTTCCTGGTAATTTCCATTTCTTAATTACATTTTGAACTGAGGAAAGGACAACTTGAAAATACTTTGCTATCTTCTTATAGCCTTCTCCTGCTTTGTGGGTCTCCACCATATTCATTTTCAGAGTGCTAGGCAGCTGCTTAGAGGCACAAAGTTAGAGGAGGCTGAGTTTTTATAAAGCTGGGAAATTTGCATCACCTGGCCTTTCCTAACGATGACAGTGAACAAGCCATAACCCTAACAGGCTAATTAAGGTCTGAAACATTGGTCAAAGTTATGTGAGCACTCAAATCTCCAAGGGTGCCCAAACTTTTGTATCGGCCCATTTTCATTTTTAATAATTTTTAAAATGTAAAAAATTACAAAATATATACTTTTTTTGCCTAAAATACAAAGGAAATTTGTCATATTTAACTTGAGGCACCTTGTAGGTGAAATAAAGTCGGTCAGTCTGACCCATTAGAGTCTCTGGGAGACATGTTACTGATCAAATAGAGAAAATTAAGGTGGGGCTCTGGGCTTTTCAAGATTTTTCAATTAAGGCCATAACGATTAGTAACTGTTTTGACTGAAAGTAGTCTTTTCAAAATGGAAATAATAAAACTGATCTTTAAGCCCCACCCCCGAGGAATGCCCAAAGATTGGAATAGAATGCCTAGGAAGTAACACATTCTATCTTATAGGTTTTATCCACACCGCTACAATCCTATATCATGCTGGGAGGTCATAGGACTATATACAGATATCCCAGGGAATATTCAATATTTTTCACATCTCAAAGAATAAATGTTATAGGATCGGCCTGAAGATTTTTTTTTTTTTTCCCCGATGTTAAAAATGGATGGTTCACGTACTTTTTCCATAAAATTTTATGAGTGTCTCAGACCGGCTAACCTTTTAAATCCGTCATAGCTTCAGAAAACGCCTCGCTGTATTGCCTGATGGGTTTCTCATGCTTAAAGTAATGAGCAATTAACATAGCCAAGATATGATATTTTTTAATATTTCTTTTTTTTTCTAAAAAAATGACAATAACTGAAGCTCAGCGACTATAACTACTAGTAATAATGATGATATGTTTATTACCAGACCTTTTATTTTTTTATTATATTTTTTTAAATACTACTTATTTCTACACTTTTATACATAAGAATCAACTATTCCACCAAAGTGACATACTGTATTTATGCCCACAGCCTCAAATAATAGAAATAAATGTTAATTATTCCTGTGGCCTGATTACTGAACTGGTGAAGGCAATATTCTTGGTGGTACCGGATTTACTTAAAACAATTCTGGTGGCCAATGGGTTAATGTCAGTATCCATGCTTACCTTAGGGATTTAACGTCTCTTGTGGCAGTAATAATTTAATGTCAACATCCCTGGTGGCCTAGGGTATTAAGAATTAAACATTCCTGGTGGTCCCGGGCAGGAAGGATTTTATGTCAACACTTCAGTCATTTAGTGACATATGAATTTAATGTAAACATTGCTGGTGGTCTAGGGCAGTGAGCTTTAATATCAACATTCCTGGTGGTCTAGGGCAGTGAGCTTTAATGTCAGCATTCCTGGTGGTCTAGGGCAGTGAGCTTTAATGTAAACATTCCTGGTGGTCTAGGGCAGTAAGCTTTAATATCAACATTCCTTGTAGTCTAGGGCAGTAAGCTTTAGTGTCAACATTGCTGGTGGTCTAGGGCAGTGAGCTGTAATGTCAACATTCCTGGTGGTCTGGGGCAGTAAGCTTTAATGTTAACATTCCTGGTGGTCTAGGGCAGTGAGCTTTAATGTAAACATTCCTGGTGGTCTAGAGCAGTAAGCTTTAATATCAACATTCCTTGTAGTCTAGGGCAGTAAGCTTTAGTGTCAACATTGCTGGTGGTCTAGGGCAGCGAGCTTTAATGTCAACATTCCTGGTGGTCTTGGGCAGTAATCTTTAATGTTAACATTCCTGGTGGTCTGGGGCAGTAAGCTTTGATGTTAACATTCCTGGTGGTCTGGGGCAGTTATCTTTAATGTTAACATTCCTGGTGGTCTGGGGCAGTAAGCTTTGATGTTAATATTCCTGGTGGTCTGGGGCAGTAAGCTTTAATGTTAACATTCCTGGTGGTCTGGGGCAGTAAGCTTTGATGTTAATATTCCTGGTGGTCTGGGGCAGTAAGCTTTAATGTTAACATTCCTGGTGGTCTAGGGCAGAAAGCTTTAATGTCAACATTCTGCTATTCTAGGGCGGTAATGACCTGGTTTTCTAGGGCAGTAAGCTTTAATGTCAACATTCCTGGTGGTCTAGAGCAGTAGATATTTAAGGTCAGCCTCCTTTATGGTCTTCAGCAGTAATGATTTAATATAAATATTCCTAATGGTCTAGGACAGTAAAGGTTTAATTTCAACCTCCTTGATGGTCTAGGGCAGTAACAATTTAATGTCAACATTTCTGGTTGTCTAGGGAATTAAAAAGTTATTGTCATAATCCCTGGTGGTCTAGGGTAGTAGATATTAAAAATCAACATCCCTGGTTGTCTAGGGCAGTAAGGATTTGTTGTCATCATCCCTGGTGGTCTAGGGTACGAGAGATTTACTGTATACATCCTTGGTGATCTAGAAAGAGCAGTAACGTTTTAAGATCAACATCCCTGGTTGTCTAGGGCAGTAATGATTTGATATCAACCTCACTAATGGTCTATTGCAGTAATCAGTTAATGTTAATATCCCTGGTGGTCTAGGGCAGAACAGAAAATCTAAAAATAATATATATTGGTAGGGCAGGGTTTCAAAGAGGCAAATG
This sequence comes from Ranitomeya imitator, assembly GCF_032444005.1. NCBI lineage: Eukaryota > Metazoa > Chordata > Amphibia > Anura > Dendrobatidae > Ranitomeya > Ranitomeya imitator. The sequence goes on from NC_091285.1 coordinate 26,590,388, forward strand.
AAAACATATTTTTTGGTTTTGGTCTATAAGAAAACAATGCCCTGCTGTCTGGGATAGAAAATTGTTACTTTCAACATCCCTGGTGGTCTAAAGCAGTAAGAGTAAATGTCAGAGTTTCTGATGGTCTAAGACAATAAGGGCTTAATGTTAATATCATCGGTGGTCAAAAGAAAGGAAAGTTTAATATTAACACCCCTATTCCTCTAGGACAGTATGGATTTCATGTCAATATCCCTGGTGGTCTAGTGTAAAAGCAAAATGGTTTGTGGCACTGGGTTTTGAAAAGATCAAATCAAACATCCTGAATGGAGCTATGGACTAAGGAGGTACATAGGTGTTACTTTCAGCATCCCTGGTTGTCTAGAGTATTAAGAGGTGATGTCAAAATTCAGAATTAACGTAATCATTTTTTGTAGTCTTAAGGGGTCAGAATTTAGCATTAACGTCCTTTGTGGTGTAGAATATTAAGAAATTTTTCTCCACATCCCTGGTGGTCTAGTGTGATGCTTCCCTGCTGTTTTCACTGCATACCAGCCGCAGCACACGGAAGATTCCAACCTTTTCATGATGATGAACCGAAAATTCGTTTTAATGCCGGTGTTCTATTCCATTAGACAAAATATCTTCCCAGAAGTCACAAGTCTTCCAAGTATGTGGCGTCCAAGTATGACTCCAAGTCTGCCACTGACGGCTTGTTCCCCCCCGCTGTCTGTGTGTGGGGTCCCTCTGACCACCTACATATACAGATTACAGCCCAAACCTCTCGCTATTTTAGTAACAAATAATAAATTAGCTTCTATCACTGATAAAATTCCTGAGACGTTATTAATATGGAATTATACTGAGCTAATTCACCATAAAAAGTCTCCTGGGAGAGAGCGAAATAAATCATCATAAAAGGTGCAGAAAAAAAAGGTGCAGAAGAAAAGGTGCAGAAGAAAAGGTACAGAAGAAAAGGTGCAGCATTCAAGAGGGCACTCCTGTGTTATGTATGGGAGAGATAGATAGATAGATAGATAGATAGATAGATAGATAGATAGATAGATAGATAGATAGATAGATAGATAGATAGATAGATAGATAGATAATAGATAGATAGATAGATAATAGATAGATAGATAATAGATAGATAGATAGAGAGATAATAGATAGATAGATAATAGATAAGTACATCTATATATATAATCATCTAAGGGGCACTTCCATCTGTCTGTCTGTCACAGAAATCCCAAGTCGCTGATTGGTCACGGCCAGCTATACTATGTGGCTGGGCAATATACTATGTAAACTACGTGGCTGGGCAATATACTACGTGACTGGGCAATATACTACGTGACTGGGCAATATACTACGTGACTGGGCAATATACTACGTGACTGGACAATATACTACGTGACTGGGCAATAGACCACGTGGCCGGGCAATATACTACGTGACTGGGCAATATACTACGTGAACTACGTGGCTGGGCAATATACTATGTGACTGGCCAATATACTACGTGTCTGGGCAATATACTATGTGGCTGGGCAATATACTATGTGACTGGCCAATATACTACGTGGCTGGACAATATACTACGTGTCTGGGCAATATACTATGTGGCTGGGCAATATACTATGTGACTGGCCAATATACTACGTGTCTGGGCAATATACTATGTGGCTGGGCAATATACTACGTGACAGGGCAATATACTATGTGGCTGGGCAATATACTATGTGACTGGCCAATATACTACGTGGCTGGACAATATACTACGTGTCTGGGCAATATACTATGTGGCTGGGCAATATACTATGTGGCTGGGCAATATACTACGTGACTGGACAATATACTACGTGACTGGGCAATATACTACGTGACTGGGCAATATACTACGTGGCTGGGCAATATACTACGTGGCTGGGCAATATACTACGTGGCTGGGCAATATACTACGTGACTGGACAATATACTACGTGGCTGGGCAATATACTAGGTGGCTGGACAATATACTACGTGTCTGGGCAATATACTGTGTGGCTGGGCAATATACTATGTGGCTGGGCAATATACTACGTGGCTGGGCAATATACTACGTGGCTGGACAATATACTACGTGGCTGGACAATATACTACGTGTCTGGGCAATATACTATGTGGCTGGGCAATATACTACGTGGCTGGACAATATACTACGTGTCTGGGCAATATACCACGTGACTGGGCAATATACTACGTGGCTGGGCAATATACTACGTGGCTGGACAATATACTACGTGGCTGGACAATATACTACGTGTCTGGGCAATATACTATGTGGCTGGGCAATATACTACGTGACTGGACAATATACTACGTGGCTGGACAATATACTACGTGTCTGGGCAATATACTACGTGGCTGGACAATATACTACGTGTCTGGGCAATATACTACGTGGCTGGACAATATACTATGTGGCTGGACAATATACTACGTGGCTGGACAATATACTACGTGTCTGGGCAATATACTATGTGGCTGGGCAATATACTACGTGTCTGGGCAATATACTACGTGGCTGGACAATATACTACGTGTCTGGGCAATATACTATGTGGCTGGGCAATATACTATGTGGCTGGGCAATATACTATGTGACTGGCCAATATACTACGTGTCTGGGCAATATACTATGTGGCTGGGCAATATACTACGTGGCTGGACAATATACTACGTGGACATACATATTCTAGAATACCCGATGTTAGAGGTTGAGTTCCCGCTTCTGCACAGGGGGAATCTCGAGCCATCTCCACTGCGGTCTCCCATTCCTATCCAGCCACAGTGGAGTCTGCTCAGCAGGGACGTCGGTCCCAGCATCTTGCTCAATCTCACTCTGTTCTAAGAGTTACTGCTGCTTCTCCAGCTTCTGCCATTAAAGCCAGTACTGGTCAGCAGCAAGCGGACTTCTCTGGGACTAAGTCCTTGTTTGCACATACTGAGCATGCCCAGGGCAAGATCTCCCATTGGAGATCGAGGGTCAGGTGCTCAGGCTCTGCGGCACATTCCATTGGTCCTCTTGGCAGGTCTTGGAAGGGCAAAAGTTCTGTAGCCACTTCCTGTGCTGCAACTATATAAACTGCGCATGACCGCACGGCCATGCGCTAGTATTGTCTCATAATTATATATATGTGTGTGTGTAGATGGATGTATGTCGATGGATGAAAGCTCCTAAATATCCCTCCCTAGAGTTGTTGTCTGCTCGCGGATGTTGGTAGCTATCTAGCGCCCGACTAACCATCTGCACGATACACACATTACAGCGTCCAGTTGCTGTGTTCGCCTGTACGGCGCCGCGCGCTTGCCTAGCGCTTTCCATACACAAGCCTGTGTGGTTGGTGGCGTCCGTCAGTGCGGCATTGCTCGCACTCCTGTGCATTTATATATTTCTTATTAGTTTCCTTACACACCCAGTTTCGGTGTAGTGCCAGCAAGGGTCTAATCGGACTTCAATCCCAGTTGGGGTTAAGTACGCTGACTGCTTGCTCGCACTTTAGGTGCGGTACCGCGGTCCTGTGACGCAACAGGATTGCTTCCTTCACGCTGGGTGAGGTTGAACCCACGTGTGTTTACTTTAGTGTACCGCCAGATAGTCTGCAATTTACTAGCAGCGGGTTTTCACCTGCACGGTGGACCTCGGACTGCGAACACATCTATATCATCTTTCTGGGTGCGTTCCGCCAGTCCTAACACCCAATGCGTTAGAATCGGGCCACCATCTAGTCTACTATATAATTGTCTAAGTGTCACTTCTGTCTGTCTGTCCTCCTTTCTGTCACGGTTATTCATTCGCTGATTGGTCTCGGCAGCTGCCTGTCATAGCTGCCGCGACCAATCAGCGACGGCCACAGTCCGGAAGAAAATGGCCGCTCCTTCCTCCCCGCAGTCAGTGCCCGGCGTCCGCATACACCCCTCCCGTCAGCGCTCACACAGGGTTAATGGCAGCAGTAACTGGCCGCGGTGTAACGCACTCGGTTAACGCTGCTATTAACCCTGTGTGACCAACTTTTTACTATTCATGCTGCCTATGCAGCATGAATAGTAAAAATATCTAATGTTGAAAATAATAAAAAAAATAAAAAATTGTTACATACTCACCCTCCGGTGGCCCCTCCGCATCAGGAACGGGCCTTTTCCTCTCCGCGCGACGTCCCGGTGACCACTGCATGCATTGCGGTCTCGCGAGATGATGACGTACGGTCTCGCGAGACCGCTACGTCATCATCTCGCGAGACCGCAATGCACTCTTCAGACCCGAGTGCGCGACAAGGAACCGGCCGCTTCGATCCGGAGGCTCCAGGAGGTGAGTATGTGACTATTTTTTATTTTCTTTTTTTTAACAGGAATATGGTGCATACTACATGACTGGGCAATATACTACGTGACTGGGCAGTATATTACGTGGCTCTGTGCTGTATACTACGTGGCTCTGTGCAATATACTATGTGAACTACGTGGCTGTGCGATATACTACGTGGCTGGGCAATATACTACGTGGCTGGGCAATATACTACGTGGCTGGGCAATATACTATGTGGCTGGGCAATATACTACGTGGCTGGGCAATATACTACGTGGCTGGGCAATATACTATGTGGCTGGGCAATATACTACGTGGCTGGGCAATATACTACGTAGCTGGGCAATATACTACGTGGCTGGGCAATATACTATGTGACTGGGCAATATACTACGAGGCTGGGCAATATACTACGTGGCTGGGCAATATACTACGTGACTGGGCAATATACTACGTGACTAGGCAATATACTATGTGGCTGGGCAATATACTATGTGGCTGGGCAATATACTACGTGGTTGGGCAATATACTACGTGACTGGGCAATATACTACGTGACTAGGCAATATACTATGTGGCTGGGCAATATACTACGTGGCTGGGCAATATAGGGCAATATACTACGTGGTTGGGCAATATACTACGTGACTGGGCAATATACTACGTGACTAGGCAATATACTATGTGGCTGGGCAATATACTACGTGGCTGGGCAATATACTATGTGACTGGGCAATGTACTATGTAAACTACGTGGCTGGGCAATATACTACATGGCTGGACAATATACTATGTGGCTGTGCAATATACTACGTGGATGGGCAACATACTACGTGACTGGGCAATATACTACATGGCTGGACAATATACTATGTGGCTGTGCAATATACTACGTGGATGGGCAACATACTACGTGACTGGGCAACATACTACGTGACTGGACAATATACTACGTGACTGGGCAATATACTACATGACTGGACAATATACTACGTGGCTGGGCAATATACTACGTGACTGGGCAATATACTACGTGGCTGGGCAATATACTACGTGACTGGGCAATATACTACGTGACTGGGCAATATATTACGTGGCTGGGCAATATACTACGTGACTGGGCAATATACTACGTGACTGGGCAATATACTACGTAACTGGGCAATATACTACGCGGCTGGGCAATATACTACGTGGCTGGGCAATATATTACGTGGCTGGGCAATATACTACGTAACTGGGCAATATACTACGTGGCTGGGCAATATACTACGTGGCTGGGCAATATATTACGTGGCTGGGCAATATACTACGTAACTGGGCAATATACTACGCGGCTGTGCAATATACTACGTGGCTGGGCAATATACTACGTGGCTGGGCAATATACTACGTGGCTGGGCAATATACTACGTGACTGGGCAATATACTACGTGGCTGGGCAATATACTACGTGGCTGGGCAATATACTACGTGACTGGGCAATATACTACGTGGCTGGGCAATATACTACGTGGCTGGGCAATATACTACGTGACTGGGCAATATACTACTTGGACATACATATCCTAGAATACTCGATGCGTTAGAATCGGGCCACCATCTAGTAGATAGATAAATAGATAGATAGATAATAGATATATAATAAGGAGAGTAGAAACTTGTTCACACTTCAATAAAGCGACCTTCTTTTCTGCCATAGACTTCGCATACTCCTCTAGCCCACCTGGGATATTATCATTAACCTTTTCACTGCTGTAGACCACCCAGATATTTTTTATCACTTTTGCAGAATTTTCCGTTTTTATCCTCTCACATTACAACCTCCAATTTTCAGATGTTTTTTCCCCACTTTTCTTACATTCCATGACATTCCGCTAGGATTTTTTTTCAATACTCATGTTGCTGAGATATTTTTCCCTCCTCCGTGCAGAGATTCTATATACGTTGGACACATTTCTTCGGAAAGTCAAGTAAAGGCCACGGCTTGTAAGATGTGAAATGTATGCGTTGTACCACATCCCATAATGCACTGCAAACCTCACATTGTGCACCGTGTGTCCTCGGGCTCTGGAGGCTTTTGATATCAAGGACGATGACAGCAGATTTTAGCAGCCCCTCATTATAGGACACTGTTGCGGCACGTACAGATTCTTAAGACTTAGCAATAATCACAAGATTGGTTTTGGGACAACAATTCACAAAATTATAGAAATAGATGCTTTTTAAAAAAAATAAAAAAATTTCTTACCTTAATATTTGATTAATAATAATTAACACCCCAAATAATTAATGGGCGCCAAGAAGTTCCACATGCCTTTCATTGCTTACATTGCACTTCAATCCCATGCATTAATGTGCAGTACCAGGCACGGCCACAATCCTGTGTGTGGCGCTGTGTTCTTAAAGTCCTAGAAAGACCCCTTTAACTAGTATACCCATTTAGTGAAGAGATAAATGTAGCATCGCTTGATCAAGTGAGCAATTGCAGTACAAAGTAAAGCCACAACTGTTTGTGTTTCACTCTGTTGGTAAAGTAGCAAAAAAATCTTTTAAAAGGGCAACTGACTTTTTAAAATTTTGATATGTTATCATGTCATGAAAAAAAACTTTAATCAGTGGCCGGCCAGAGGGTAAGACTCTACAGATCTGAAGCTGAAAACCATGCTCCATTGCCTAAGATTTGCTTTGATTGATGCTCCTCGGGGGCGGGGTTAGCTATTATGTATTCACAGAATTCTATGAACTCATATGACACTATTTCTACAGATCACTGAAAAATATTAGAGCTTGCTCTCAGCTTAAACCCATGCTCCATTGCCTAAGATTTGCTTTGATCGATGCTCCTCGGGGGCGGGGTTAGCTATTATGTATTTACCGATTTCTATGAACTCATTTGACATTATTTCTACAGATCACTGAAAAATATCAGATTGCTCTCAGCTTAAACCCATGCTCCATTGCCTAAGATTTGCTTTGATCGATGCTCCTCGGGGGCGGGGTTAGCTATTATGTATTTACCGATTTCTATGAACTCATTTGACACTATTTCTACAGATCACTGAAAAATATCACGGCTTGCTCTCAGCTTAAACCCATGCTCCATTACCTAAGATTTGCTTTGATCGATGCTCCTCGGGGGCGGGGTTAGCTGTTATGTATTCACAGATTTCTATTAACTTATATGACACTAATCCTACAGATCACTGAAAAAAAGTATCAGACGCTCTCAGCTTAACCCCGTCACCCTGAAGCCTGTTTTCAACTTCCTGACCAGGCCATTTTTTTCAATTCTGACCACTGTCACTTTATGAGGTCATAACTCTGAAACGCTTCAACGGATCCTGGTGATTCTGAGAATGTTTTCTCGTGACATATTGTACTTTATGATAGTGGTAAAATTTCTTCGATTTGACTTGCGTTTATTTGTGAAAAAAACGTAAATTTGGCGAAAATTTTGAACATTTTGCAATTTTTAAACTTTTAGTTTTCATGCCCTGAAATTAGAGATAAAATATTGTTTTTTGCCTCGTTTTTTATTTATTTTTTTGCGGTGTTCACTGAAGGAGGTAATTAGTGGGATAAATTTATAGAGCGGGTCATTACGGATGCGGTGATATCAAATATGTGTACTTTTATTGTTTTTTTATTTACATAAATAAATGGATTTATTGGAAAATATTTATTTATTTATGTATTCCTTTATTTGGGGATTTTTTTTTTTACTTTATAGCATTGTCCCAGGGTGGGACATCGCTATATTTCATCAGATCGCTGATCTGACACTTTGCATAGCACTGTGTCAGATCAGCGATCTGACAGGCAGTGCAGGAGGCTTTTGCTGCGCCTGCTCTGAGCAGATGCCGGCAAGCCACCTCAGTGAAGGACCCGGAAGGAGCCCCGTGGCCATTTTGGATCCGGGGACTCCTTCCAGAACATGGAACAATGTGATTGCATCGCGTTGTTCTAGTGGGAGAGCGCAGGGAGCCTCCGTCCCTGCATGATGCCCCTCTATGTCGCTGTTACTACTGGGGTTAAATGCCCACGATCGGTGCTAGCGCCGATCGTAGGCATTGCTGCGGGGTGTCAGCTGTCACATACAGCTGACACCCGCACGCAATCGCCGCGGTGCTCACTGTGAGACTGCGCGATCGCACCGTTGTACTAGTACTGCGGTTTGCGGGAACTCAGTTCCCGCAGAGCAGTACTAGTACGGCGCATGTCGGGAAGGGGTTAAAACCATGCTTTATTGCCTATGATTTCCTTTGATCGTTGCTCCTCAGGGGCGGGGTTAGCTATTCTGTATTCACAGATTTCTATGAACTCATATGACACTAATCCTACAAATCACTGAAAAACTATTTTAGAAGCTCTCAGCTTGAAACCATGCTCCATTGCTTAAGATTTGTGTTGCTCGATGCTCCTCAGGGGCGAGGTTAGCTAATATGTATTCACAGATTTCTATGAACTCATATTCCACTAATCCCACCTACTGATGAAAATTCAAGTAAAGCTAATCACAGCAGATTTGGAACTTCTGCTCATTCATTTCAGTGAGTAGGGATCTCAGCAACCCGGCCTCCATCTATCAACCCTAGAAACATGTCAAAAGTTTTATGATAGTGTGGCACCCCAGGAGTTCAGATGCCACAGTGGCAATGCCTCCTTCAAAGGTGGTGATGCCATGCCTGGAAGCAAGAAGGGATCCCCTTAACAGGTAACATTGGCATACAACACCTTTCCTGATTCCAGACCAGAAGGGGAGCTCTAAACCCAGTTTCAGAGGAACTTCCCTGGTAAGTTCTGGTCTGGAGGTCAAGTTATTAAGTTAGTGTGAGACAGTGAAGGAAGAGGAAGCAAGTGAGGAGAAGCTGGGGATAGGAGCTGCGACTGAGCTCACCCCAGGACTGAGCGCAACAGACCGGACACCGGAGTCCGTGGTTGTGGGGGAACTGCATGCCCAGCAACTGAATCCGGAGAACAGGAGATTGCAGGTCTCCTGTCCACATCTGACGCCCAAAGGCACAGCAGCAAACTAGAGAGCCCAGAGTTACCACGAGGGAGTGACATCAGGAAAACGCTCAAACTGCCTGCGGGTAGTGTTCCACCAAAAGGACTGACAGAGAGAGGGACTTGAAGAGGGCTTAAGGCAGCAAGAACCTAAAGAAAAGCGCAGTAGGGAGGCTTCCAACCCCACCTGGCTAGGGGGATTCTGAACTACTTCCAGGCTGCCCGGATTTCCAATACCACCTGTACCTGTGCTCCGGACTGCACCTACAATTTAAGGTAAAGAAACTACAGTCACTGTGTCCTCCAATCATTCCTGCACCCCAACTTCCACAACTCCTCATAGACTGTTCTGGTAGCCTGTGGCCCCGCTCCACCTGTGGGGAGCAGAACCATCCTAGCTGCATCACCATCGGCCCCAGCGGTCCCTTTAAGCAGCGTCGACCATCTATACCCGAATACCACAGGTGGCGTCACGAACAATCCCCCTACAAACATTCCCTCATCACTTTTAATTGCGCACCCAGGGCCACGGACTGGGTCACTGCTGCTGTGACCACCCTTTTAAGAACCGTCTGACCCGGTTCCAAGTACCCCACGGGCCTAGCGGGTGTTGCAATAGGTCAATTACTTTTTCTAGTATATCGCAATTGTGAAGGTATTGATGTAGCAGAGTGAGCAGTGTGGCTAAGCTGCTGTTCCAGCGGTGCACTGAAAGCGGTGCAATTTTTCGTGAACTCTGATGCACCTCGGTCGCTAATTAGTAAGGTCATCTGATCAGTGGGGTTCATCTATGTAAAATCTTGATACAATCCCTTTTTAAAGTTGTACTTTCAGGGTAAAGTCTCTGGGTCTAACCAAAAAACCCCACAGAGAGTGTCTTTCTTTTTGGAGGACCCAGCACATCCATGAATTACATAGACATGCTATTGGAGACAGTGCAATACTCTCTTTCTCCTCTGGTGGCACTGTGGAGAAACTTAATACCTAGGGAGAGATTTACTAGGCCATAGGTGCCTGTAATTTGGTTCAATTTGCCGTAAGAAATTTGTTTACCTGCCTTGAGCCCGATTAATTATGTTTTCGGTACTTTTTGCGTTAGACAGTTTCGAAAAGGGGATATGGTTTAGTAAAAAAAAAAAAAAAGGCATGGCCTGAAACATGCTAAATATTGATGTACAGTAGGTGGCCTATGGAATAAAATGGCGTCAATCATGTGTTTCAAACTTCTCACACAGTATGCCCCACTCTGACTTTGGACACCATCTGCTTTAAAACCCCTTACCAACATCGGACGTACTATACCGTCCGATGCCGGCTCCCCTGCTTTGATGCAGTGCTCCGCGGTGAGCCCGCATCAAAGCCGGGACATGTCAGCTGTTTTGAACAGCTGACATGTGCCCGTAATAGGCGCGGGCAGAATCGCGATCTGCCCGCACCTATTAACTAGTTAAATGCCGCTGTCAAACGCAGACAGCGGCATTTAACTACCGCTTCCGGCCAGGCAGCCGGAAATGACGTCATCGCCGACCCCCGTCACATGATCGGGGGTCGGCGATGCGTCTCCATTGTAACCATAGAGGTCCTTGAGACCTCTATGGTTACTGATTGCCCGTCGCTGTGAGCGCCACCCTGTGGTCGGCGCTCACAGCACACCTGCATTTCTGCTACATACCAGCGATCAGCAGATCGCTGCTATGTAGCAGAGGCGATCGTGCTGTGCCTGCTTCTAGCCTCCCATTGAGGCTATTGAAGCATGGCAAAAGTAAAAAAAAAAAGTTAAAAAAAATGTGAAAAAAATAAAAAAAATATAAAAGTTTAAATCACCCACCTTTCGCCCCAATCAAAATAAATCAATAAAAAAAATATAAAATCTACGCATATTTGGTATCGCCGCGCACAGAATCGCCCGATCTATCAACTAAAAAAAAGCATTAACCTGATCGCTAAACAACGTAGCGGGGAAAAAATTTGAAACGCCAGAATTACATTTTTTTGGTCGCCGCGACATTGCATTTAAATGCAATAACGGGCGATCAAAAGAACATATCTGCACCAAAATGCTATCATTAAAAACGTCATCTCGGCACGCAAAAAATAAGCCCTCAAGCGACCCCAGATCATGAAAAATGGAGACGCTACGGGTATCGGAAAATGGCGCAATTTTTTTTTTTTTTTAGCAAAGTTTGGAATTTTTTTTCACCACTTAGGTAAAAAAATAACCTAGTCATGTTTGGTGTCTATGAACTCGTACTGACCTGGAGAATCATAATGTCAGATCATTTTAAGCATTTAGTGAACCTAGCAAAAAAGCCAAACAAAAAACAAGTGTGGGACTGCACTTTTTTTGCAATTTTACCGCACTTGGAATTTTTTTCCCGTTTTCTAGTACACGACATGCTAAAACCAATGATGTCGTTCAAAAGTACAACTCGTCCCGCAAAAAATAAGCCCTCACATGGCCAAATTGACGGAAAAATAAAAAAGTTATGGCTCTGGGAAGGAGGGGAGCGAAAAACGAACACGGAAAAACAAAAAATCCCACGGTCATGAAGGGGTTAATTAAAGGGGTTGTCCGGCAGATAAAAATTATTTTTAAAGGGTTGGTTAAAAGAACAAACGGAAAAGAAAAATGTAATATTCTGATACTCATCCTCATCGATCCCTTCCCCATCCCTACAGGTCTCAACTTCCTGTTCCCATGTAGAAATGACAGGAAATGCCTGGTCAGCCAATCACTGGCAACAGTGGTGACTTAAACAGCTTCTGATTGGCTCAAAGGTATTTCCTGAGTGTTGGGATGAGGCAGGAAGTAAAGACCAGTGAGGACTAGGTAAGTGTTGTAATAGAAAATGAGGGGAATCGGAGGGGGTAAGTAGTACTTTTCTTATTAATTTCTTTATTTTGAATCATTCTAAATCCTTTCCTTAATAATTTTTTTTCTTATTTTTATCCCCTTTAAGAACCACGTAAGTTTAACAAATCTGGAGAGATCTCAAAAAAGTAAATACAATTGAAAAAGTGTATTAAAAAGTCATTGAAAATTTTTAACCTTTACACTATGGTAAAGTAGACCCTCAAGATATGATTTGATCATGGCGGTCCACCCCTGGATATCCCACTATTATCTCCTAAAAAGGAATGAGAGTAGCAGCAGACACCAATAACCCTCTATAATCAGTTTCTTCACACTATGGAATATCCACCTATAGTGATACTGTCTACACCTTGTGCCAACAAGTCACCACCATAAGCTGAGATGTTTCTGGTGGAAACGTCACTGATGGCTTGGGCTAAGACAAGGTGGTCTGTCTTCTGTCTCATGGTAGAAATTTATTTTTATATATTTTCATGGATTATCTAAATATATATGTATAGATAATAATATAAAAATATAGAATCTAAAAATAAAAAACAGAAAATCACATTGTATGATTTTTACATAATTAATAGATCTTATCCAGATCTTTCAGGTTTCGGGGCTGTCGCTGGGCAACATTGAGTTTCGGCTCCTTCCAAAGATTTTCTATTGGGTTCAGGTCTGGAAACTGGCTGGGTCATTCCAGGACCTTGAAATGCTTCTTACAGAGCCACTCCTTAGTTGCCCTGGCTGTGTGTTTCGGGTCATTGTCATGCTGGAAGACCCCACCACGACCCATCTTTAATGCTCTTACTGAGGGAAGGAGATTGTTGGCCAAAATCTTGACCCCATCCATCCTCCCTTCGATATGGTGCAGTCATCCTGTCGCCTTTACAGAAAAGCACCCCTACAGTATGATGTTTCCTCCACCATGCTTCATGATCGGGATGGTATTCTTGTACTTATCATTCTTCTTCCTCCAAATGTGGCGAGTGCAGTTGATACTAAAAAGTTCTATTTTGGTCTCATCTGACCACATGACCTTCTCCCGTGCCTCCTCTGGATCATCCAGATGGTCATTAGTGAACTTCAAATGTAACGGTGTAGTGTGTTACTAGCGGTAATGTTTGAGACTGTGGTCCCAGCTCTCTTCAGGTCATTGACCAGGTCCTCTCATGTAGTTCTGGGCTGATTCCTGACCTCTCTCAGAATCATCCTTACCCACAAGGCGAGATCTTGCATGGAGCCTCAAACAGAGGATGATTGACAGCCATCTAGTGTTTGTTCCATTTTCTAATAATTGTGCAGACAGTTGTCGCCTTCTCACCCAGCTGCTTGCCTATTGTCCTGTAGCCCATTCCAGCTTTGTGCAGGTCTCCAATTTTGTCCCTGGTGTCCTTAGACAGCTCTTTGGTCTTGGCCATGGTGGAGAGGTTGGAGTGTGATTGAGTGTGTGGACAGATGTATTTTATACAGATAACGAGATCAAACAGGTGTAATTAATACAGGTAATGAGTGCAGAGTAGGAGGCATCTTAAAGAAAAACTAACAGGTCTGTGAGAGCCAGAATTCTTGCTGGTTGGTCGGTGATCACATACTTATTTCGTGCAATAAAATGGAAATCAATATTTTAAAAATCATACAATGTGATTTTCTGGATTTTATTTTTAGATTCTGTGTCTCACAGTTGAAGTGTACCTATGATAAAAATTACAGACCTCTCCATTATTTGTGTGGGAAAATGTGCAAAATCGGCAGCGTATCAAACACTTATTTTCCCAACTGTAGTAAGTGTAGGGCAGGGCAAGTTTATTTCAGAGATATATTGGGTTTAATATAGAGATAAGATAATAGTCGATTTATTGTAGAGATATAGTAGATGTAGTGCAGATATACAGTTGTGGCCAAAAGTATTGACACCCCTGCAATTCTGTCAGATAATACTCCGTTTCTTCCTGAAAATGATTGCAAACACAAATTATTTGGTATTATCTTCATTTAATTTGTCTTAAAAGAAAAAAACACAAAAGAGAATGAAGCAAAAAGCAAAACATTGATCTTTTGACACAAAACTCCAAAAATGGGCCAGACAAAAGTATTGGCACCCTATTGGCAATGCTCTGCTGGGATTTTAGACCATTCTTCTTTGGTAAACTGCTCCAGGTCCCTGATATTTGAAGGGTGCCTTCTCCAAACTGCCATTTTTAGATCTCTCCACAGGTGTTCTATGGGATTCAGGTCTGGACTCATTGCTGGCCACCTTAGAAGTCTCCAGTGCTTTCTCTCAAACCATTTTCTAGTGCTTTTTGACTTGTGTTTTGGGTCATTGTCCTGCTGGAAGACCCATGACCTCTGAGGGAGACCAAGCTTTCTCACACTGGGCCCTACATTATGCTGCAAAATTTGTTGGTAGTCTTCAGACTTCATAATGCCATGCACACGGTCAAGCAGTGCAGTGCCAGAGGCAGCAAAGCAACCCCAAAACATCAGGGAACCTCCGCCATGTTTGACTGTAGGGACCGTGTTCTTTTCTTTGAATGCCTCTTTTTTTTCTCCTGTAAACTCTATGTTGATGCCTAGCAGGCTTATTAGAGAAATGAAGAACATTTAGTGCACAGATATAACAATTATTATAGGGATATAACACTTTTATAAACATATAGCAGTTTTGTTTGTAGATATATAGCAGGTACATTATAGAGGAAAGACAAGCAACTTACTGAGATTTTGGAAAATCATACAGATATATAGTAGCTCATAGAATATAGCGTATTATAAAGATACGAGAGATACATTATAAAGCTATGGCGGGTGCAATATATTGATAAAACAGGTGCCTGACCTCTAGTTATTACCGCCAGTATCAACCTTCCTAGATAATGGCGCATGCTCCACTAATGCTTCATCCATTTTTAAAACATTTTTTTATGTATACCCCTTTCACATGTAAAGCGCCATAGAATAAATGGCGCTATAATAATAAATATTCAGATTCAGCTCTGCTACACTCATACAGCTAGATCTGCTGCCCTCTAGAGACAGAACTGGGCGATGCAATGTAATAAATCTCTCTGGGGACACATTACTCTTACGTGTTTATACCGTTATGCTTTTGCTGATAGTTAGGTTTTTAGCTATTTAGTAGAATACCTTATAAAGGATATTTTATAGATTAAGACCCCTTTAAATAACTTGCTGATGAAGGTGCAGCAATGGAAGAACTGACTCCTTTCTATCAAGTTTATGAAGGCCAAGTGTTATTTCCTAGCTAGCCCCCATTATAAATACATTGGTTGGCAAGATGAGATAAACATTTGTCAAAGGGAATCTGTCAGCTGTTTTTTTTATGTAATCCGAGAGCAGCAGGATGTTGGGGCTGAGACCCTCATTCCAGGGATGTGTCACTTGCTGGGCTACTTATTGCCCTTTTGATAGAATTTCTGTTTTATCTTGTATAGATCTAGCAGTGGTCAGAATGCTGAGCTCTGTGTAACCCCGCCCACGCCACTGATTGGTAGCTTCCTGCCAATCGGTGATGGGGGCGTGGTTAAACAGACTACCTTGCACGTGACACCTAGTCCTGCAATGATAAAACAACGATAGCAATGAAACTACAGCAAGCTGCTCAGCAAGTGACACATCCCTGGAATCAGGATCTCTGTCCCTACATTGTACTGCTTTCAGATTACATACTAAAAACCTGCTGACAGATTCCCTTTAAATTATCTCTCCTTCAGAGGGTAGAAAACTGTGTCCTCAGCGCCACCTGTTGGCAGCTAATCTGTAAATCAATGATCATGGTACTCATAAGTAGTAAAAAATAGAGTTTTTTTTTCCTGCTGGAGCTGGAACAATTTCCAGGTGGAACAATAGCCATTGTTTTTTTTTTCACTCTAATAATTCCTTAGAATATATTACACATATTTCAGAAAATTTCTGTTTTGCCCCATGTAATTTTTCTTACCCCAGAATTTAACCTCTACAGTATTAATTGTCAGACATATTTAGCCTGCTTTCTTTCTACTACAATACTGCCCCCTATGGACAAAAATAGAATCCTGGATAGGAAAGCGAATTTTCACTGCAACGGGATCTGTGCCAAGACAAAGTAATCCATAACTCAGAGGAGGCAAAAGTGAATATTTGGTTGTATGTTCTCAGATGTTCTTATTTTTAATCCCTAGCTCTTCTTCACTCAGAATGAACTTTTTTTCTCATCCACATTTACATAAATTTCGCCCATTTTGATGAAAAAATTGTGACGGTTGGCAATTAGACACAGTTCATCCCTCTTAAGGAGGACTTGTCACACAAAAAATGAAAAATGAAAATGCCCAGGCTCCTAGGGGGCGGAGCATAACACAAAGATTCAAAGAACACCTTGCGTCATGCCCCGCCCCTGAGGAGCCTGCTTAAGCATAATACATTGTATCGCTTTATTCTGGACTGTTCCTTTAAAAAAAAAAAAGTGTTATACCGCAATATACAGTTATAGAGGCTACATCTCACATATTACGGTCGCGCTGCCGATGATTTAAAGCCATTTAACAGCTCAACGATATTTTATCATTTCGGAAGGGATGACTTAATCCCAGGCAATTTCTTTCTTAATTACTGGGAGTAGCTGAAGGTGACATTGCTGGTTTATGCTGTTTTAATCAGATAAATGTCTTCTTTTAGAAAACGCCGGACGTTATTGGACAGGCCCGGTGGGCATCGCGCCAACATATTTTACTGAGATGCATTAAAGAAAATAAATGATCCTGGAAGTTTTGGTCACGGGAGATTATATGACATGTGACAGTATCGGGATTTCGGTAAATCACTGCAGCCATCTTTTTCTTATTTTATCTTCACGGAGTGAGAATCATTCCTTTTATACATTACAAAATGGAACAGCGTCTCTACCGTAAGAACAGCAGTACTATAAATGGCGCACATGATAAAATTGGACTATACGGTATATACTGTGTTATTATTTTATAACTTTATGGTGGTATTGTTGGTGCATTTTTTTATATTATTTACGGTATTATTTATCGTACTGTATGGCGGTATTATTTTAGAATTTCAAGCTGGTGGTTTTGGTGCACTGTGTGGTGGTACTATTTGAGAACTTTATGGTCATGTTATTAATGTGATATTATTTGAGAACTTTATGGTAATATTGTTTGTGCACTCTATGGCGGTATTATTTGAAAACTTAATACTGCACTGCATTAGTGCACTGTATGGTAGGTTTTTTTAGTAATACTTCATAACTTTATCATGATATTAAAGGTGCAGTCTATAGAGATATTATTAGTGATATTCTATGCTAGTACTTTTTGAAAACGCTACAGTGTTATTATTGGTGAACTGTATGGTGGTATTATTTAATAGCGTTATCGTGATATTGTTGGTGCACTCTATGCTGGTATTGTTTAATAGTTGTAGTGTGATATTATTGGTGCACTGTATGGTGGCATTATTTAATAGCCTTATAGTAACATTGTTGATGCACTGTATGGTGGCATTACTTAATAACGTTATCATTATATTGCTGGTGCACTCTATGGTGGTATTATTTAATAACTTGATTGTGATATTATTGGTGCACTGTATGGTGGTATGATTTCACAGCTTTATTGTAATATTATTGGTGCACTGTATGGTGGTGTTATTTAATAGCTTTATTGTGATATTGTTGGTGCACTGTATGGTGGTATTATTTCATAGACTTATCGTGATATTGTTGGTGCACAGTATGGTGGTATTATTTCATAGATTTATTGTGATATTTTTGGTGCACTTTATGGTGGTATTTAATAACTGTAGTGATATTGTTGGTGTACTGTATGGTATGGAGGTATTATTTCATAGATTTATCGTGATATTGTTGGTGCACTGTATGGTGGTATTATTTAATGACTTGTTTTACTGTTGTTGCAGTCTATGTTGGTACCACTTGAGAACTTTATGGTGATCTTATTTGTGCACTGTATGTTAGTATCATCTGAGATCTTTATGGTGACAACAATTTGAAAACGTTATAGCGGAGTTGTTGGTGCACTGTATGGTGGTATTATTTAATAGCCTTATAGTAATAATGCTGATGTATTGTATGGTGGTATTATTTAATAGCCTTATAGTAATATTGTTGATGCACTGTAGGGTGGTATTATTTAATAGCCTTATAGTAATATTGTTGATGCACTGTATGTTGGTATTATTTAATAGCCTTATAGTAATATTGTTGATGCACTGTAGGGTGGTATTATTTAATAGCCTTATAGTAATATTGTTGATGCATTGTATGGTGATAATATTTAATAGCCTTATAGTAATATTGTTGATGCACTGTAGGGTGGTATTATTTAATAGCCTTATAGTAATATTGTTGATGCATTGTATGGTGATAATATTTAATAGCCTTATAGTAATATTGTTGATGCACTGTATGGTGATAATATTTAATAGCCTTATATTGTTGATGCACTGTATGGTGGTATTATTTAATAGCCTTATAGTAATATTGTTGATGCACTGCATGGTGATAATATTTAATAGCCTTATAATAATATTGTTGATGCACTGTATGGTGATAATATTTAATAGCCTTATAGTAATATTGTTGATGCACTGTATGGTGATAATATTTAATAGCCTTATATTGTTGATGCACTGTATGGTGGCATTATTTAATAGCCTTATAGTAATATTGTTGATGCACTGTATGGTGGTATTATTTAATAGCCTTATAGTAAAATTGTTGATGCACTGTATGGTGGTATTATTTAATAGCCTTATAGTGATATTGTTGATGCACTGTATGGTGGTAATATTTAATAGCCTTATAGTAATATTGTTGATGCACTGTATGGTGGTATTATTTAATAGCCTTATGGTAATATTGTTGATGCACTGTATGGTGGTATTATTTAATAGCCTTATGGTAATATTGTTGATGCACTGTATGGTGGTATTATTTAATAGCCTTATGGTAATATTGTTGATGCACTGTATGGTGATAATATTTAATAGCCTTATAGTAATATTATTGATGCACTGTATGGTGGTATTATTTAATAGCCTTATAGTAATATTGTTGATGCACTGTATGGTGGTATTATTTAATAGCCTTATGGTAATATTGTTGATGCACTGTATGGTGGTATTATTTAATAGCCTTATGGTAATATTGTTGATGCACTGTATGGTGGTATTATTTAATAGCCTTATGGTAATATTGTTGATGCACTGTATGGTGATAATATTTAATAGCCTTATAGTAATATTGTTGATGCATTGTATGGTGGTATTATTTGTAAGTTTTACAATTGCAATTTTCCCCAATATATGACGGCATTAGTTATGCTTTAAACGGCAAGAACAAAAGGAAGCAATGGAGGGACCTGAAGAACATTTTGTCCGGACACTTCTCTAAACCTAAATGAATATAATTCTAATAAGTTACGAGAAGTCAAATTATTGGGAAGACACTGGCGCTCACCCTGAAACACGACCTCCTCAGCTGCTGGATTTCAACCAGGGTAGTGCCAACCCCTGTAAACAAAATCAAAATAGAGGAAAAATATAGAAACCGCGCTGGAGGACAGGCAGAGAAATGGTACACGATAAATACACCAAAATGCAGTACAGGACCTCCAAAAAGATAAATGTCCCGCAGGACAACAGAGTCACTTAACCCGATGAACTAATAGATGCCAAAATCGAAGAACCAGGCTACAGTTACCCCCCGCACAGAGATATGTACAGCTGCCGGCTTACCTATATCCCGGATGCAAAATATGGCATGCGATGTGCTGCTGGATCGTGGTGCACAGAATACTGGTGTCGGCTGCGTGCAGAGGGTATAGTACTGTCCGTGCCCGGTGGCGAGGTGCAAAGTGGTGGCCAGGCGCGCTCCGGCCGGTAGCGCGTCCCGGGAACCACGAGGAATCGAAGGGAAAAGTAGCTCCTCCTACTAGTGACGTCACTCAGTATGGAGCGCTCAAGCGCTCAACAAAGCCAGGGGGAAGGAAGCAGGAATCAACCAACGCGTTTCAAAGCGACTGCGCGATTCTTCGTCAGGGTTCCACCACTTTGCACCTCGCCACCGGGCACGGACAGTACTATACCCTCTGCACGCAGCCGACACCAGTGTTCTGTGCACCACGATCCAGCAGCACATCGCATGCCATATTTTGCATCCGGTATAGGTAAGCCGGCAGCTGTACATATCTCTGTGCGGGGGGTAACTGTAGCCTGGTTCTTCGATTTTGGCATCTATTAGTTCATCGGGTTAAGTGACTCTGTTGTCCTGCGGGACATTTATCTTTTTGGAGGTCCTGTACTGCATTTTGGTGTATTTATCGTGTACCATTTCTCTGCCTGTCCTCCAGCGCGGTTTCTATATTTTTCCTATATTTTGAAGTTACGAGAAGTGTTAAATATCTGAGACCTAATGAGGTTTTTACACAAAATCTCCAAAAATTCCAGCATGACAAACGTTTCACAGGTAGCCTGTGTGGCCCTGAGAAGGTTAATGAACGTCAAAGGTCCTACAAGGCGCATGCATTAATTAAACAGCGGAGCTGAGGTCTGACATGTCAGCACTGTGTACCTTTCATTGTATTCGGAGGCTCTGACAAGGTCACAGCCATCACCTGCTCAGCCGCGCCCCGACAAGCCTCGCTCATTCTCTTCCCATGTACATTGGGATAATTCAGGGTTTTGACGTCGCCCTCCTGTTTTATGTTGAACAATGCCCTTTTTTCTCCAGAAAGTTGACTGGGAAAAAAAACAAACAAAAAAAACAAATGTGGTGCTGCATGACCGACCGCGTATAAGGGGATGGCACCAGGTGAGCGTTTCTTGTGGTCGACCCTAATTCCGCTTTGTATACAGGGGCGTGCTGTGTACAGATAGACGATTCGGCGTGACCTCTGAAATGAGGACACCTGATATTAGCGGGTTCACATTACAATAATCATTACTCTTCCGGGATGGAATTACACGTCACGCGGAGGTAAGATACGTAGCGGCCTGTTATGGAGGAGTCAAAAATATTAATGCAAAAGGTTGTGTGGAGTATTGTGTAAAGCCGCTGGTCACACTCGCTGGTCACACAACTTAGGGCATTCTCTGACTGATACTGTATATGGGGGAACTCTGCCTAATTCTTTATATGAGGGTACGCAGATGCAGCGCCCCAGAGTCCTGGTCGTTGCAGTAATGTCGTTCTTCCACCAGGGGGAGCGATGTTAAGTCTGATGGCACCAAAGGAGTTCACCCTGCCAGGTATCACAGCCACACACACACTTCACACGCCGGCCACCAGGGGGAGCAAAGGTTTCTATCTATTAGGCCACTCCTCACACTTGGGTAAAACTGGGGGTTTGGTTAGTAAGTTAGTCAGTCAGAGTTGGAGCCAGGAGGAGGAGAGGAGAGGAGCAGACTGGGCTCGGCCTAGAAAGGAAAGAAGGACACGAAGCTGCACCTGCACCTGATTGCGGCAGCTTCCAAGGAAAGAACAAGAAAGGAAGTGTGTCGTAGTGAGTGAGCACCGAAGTCACAGCAACAGGAGTATAACACCAGTGGGAGACCAGCTAGAAGCAGGCTGCCTCCCACTGAGCGCAGTGCCGGTGGCCGGAACACCGAGGGAGTAATAGACTTTACGCTTTACTTCAGAGACCGGCAGGACAGTCATCTTCAAGTTGGCTGCCCGACCTAAGACCCTAAGCAGACAAGGTGGCAATGCGGAGGAGGGGCGATGCTAGGGTCCCTATAAAATAGCCTCAGACCACCACCGTCATACAGGTTGGTCCTATCCATCTGGTGGACCGAGAGAAGAGTAACAAGAGTGAGGAACCTATGAGGGCTAATGCACGTAGGGACCTACTACGTTACTGTGCGCAAGGGAAAGGCTACTGATTTCCACCTGGATAAGGGGACTCTGGAATTGCCATCAGACCGGCCGAAAGGTATACCATCTAACTGCCATTCCATCACCCCAGCGGACCCCTAAGCAGCGTCGGTCACCCTGACCGAATACCACAGGTGGTATTTCATTTGACGCCCCTTAGCAGGGTACCGGACCGGGTCCAGCCACCGTGACAACCCCAGGACTGAGACAGAGAGGACCGGTACTGAGAGCCCCGCGGCCCTGCGCCTTCACTGCGCCTCTCACCATACCACCATCTACACACCGGGATGCCCTGGGGACATACTTCACCTGTGGGAACGTATACCATCTAGCTGCCATAACATCACCCCAGCGGACCCCTTAGCAGCGTTGGTCACCCTGACTGAATACCACAGGTGGCATCACGAACATTTCACCCTTAAAAACCTTTCCCCTTATATACGGACATCCTGAGGGCCACGGACCGGGTCAGCCACCATGACATCCCCCTTGAGAACCGAAAGACCCGGTACCGAGTACCCCTAGCCCTTTGGGGCGCTCCAAATCGGGCACTATCTGTCCGGCAGTGTATATGGGGTCACTCTCTGTATGGTAGTCGTCTTTGTCTGATACTGTATATAAGGGTTAGTCTCTCTTAGGGTTATATCTCTCTCTCTGTCTGATATTGTATGTGGCTGATATTGTGTTTATCTAGCGTTGTATATGGCAGCATCCTCAGTCTAGTGCTGTAATAATGGGGGCACCAACTTGGTATCTTTGCATTTTCGTGGCACTCTGATACTATATGTAGGGGAACTCTCTTCTGGAAACACTTTTTGACTAGTGGAGCGCCCCGAGACACAGGGCCACAGGTTACTCGGTACCGGTCCTTTCTGTCTCAGTTCTGGGGCTGTCACGGTGGCTGGACCCGGTCCGTGACCCTGCTAAGGGGCGTCCAATAAAAGGTGATAGGAGTCTGTCAAGGTTTTGTGACGCCACCTGTGGTGTTCGGTCAGGGTGACCGACGCTGCTGTGGAGTCCGCTGGGGTGATGAGATGGCAGCTAGATGGTATACCTTCCCACAGGTGAAGTATGTCCCCAGGGCTTCCCAGTGAGGTGGATGGTGATGGTGTGAGGTGCAGACACTAACGAGGACACAATGGGTGCAGTCTCTTTACCTTTTACTGAAGGCTTCAGGATCCTCAATCCAGAGCACAGTTAACAGGGCTGTCTGAGACCGGCCGGTCCGATGGGCACATCCAGAGTTCCCTTTGCAGGTGGAAATCGTTGCCTACCACTAGCGCCTGTGTGTTGTAGTGCTACCCTGCTGAGCATTCGGAATAGTCCTCACAACTTCTGTTCTAGTTCGTTCGTTCGTTCTTTCTAGTTCTTTCTCTTTCTTTCTATTTCGTTCGAGATGTTACTAGTTTCTCGTCCCCCAGGTATGTTATGACGGGAAGGCTTGGAGCTCTTCCGGGACACTAGAGACGCCCCTCTCCACGCGTTGCCATCTATGTCTTCGTAGGAAATTTAAGGTAGACAGCCAACCTATAATTAACTGTCCTGCGGAGTTTGAAGTAAGGCATAGAGTCAGTTACTCCCGCGGTGTTCCGGCCACCGGCTACGCGCCTCAGTAGGATGTTGCCTCGGTCTCACGGCACGACTCCTACTGGCTCTCCTTTGTGCTTGATCTCGTTTCTCACTGTTCCACAATACCCTTCGCTTTGTGTCTCTTTCTTAGGATACCACCGCAAGGTAGTGCAGGCGCGGTTCCGTAACGTTCTGTTCTGTTCGCTAGGTACCTGCCAGGTTCCCACGCCTAACAGGGACCCCCCTGAATCTTCTCCCTGCAACACCCCCTGCTATGGGATGTTGCCTGAATCCAACCCAGTCAGTTTCTGACTAACTTCCTATCCAACCCCTAGTTTTACCAGTGTGAGGAGTGGCCCAGTAAATAAAACCTTTTTCTCCCCCTAGTGGCCGGAGTGTGAAGTGTAATGTGTGCTGGTGATACCTGGTCAGGAGAATTCCTTCAGTGCCATCAGACGTACCATCACTCCCCTTAGTGGCAGAGTGTCATACTGCAACGACCAGATCTCTGGGGCGCTGCACTAGCACTGTATGTAGGGGTACTCTCAACTGACACTGTATTTGGGGGTACTCTCTGGCTTGCACTTTTATGTGGGCAATCTCTGGATAGCATTGTATATGGAGGTACTGTCTCTAATACTGTATATGAGAGCACTGCTTAACAATTCACATGGAGGCAGTCTGACAGATACTGTATATAGCGACACCTCCTGTTTAGTACTGTATATACGTAAACTCTGCCTTATATTGTATATAGGGTACTCTCCGTCTTCTAGCATGTACGGGAGCCCTCTGTGACACTGTGTATATGAGTACCCTCTGTCTGGCACTGTATATGAGTACCCTCTGTCTGGCACTGTATATGGGAGCACTCTGTCTGGCACTCTCTGGCATTGTATATGAGGGTACATTCTCTGTCTAACACTAAATATGAAGACACTCTCCGATTCATACTTATGGTGACATCTTCTGTCTGATACTGTATTTGATGCTCATATCTCTGCCTGGCACTGTATATTATTATTATTATAATTATTATTATTAATATTTATTATAGCTCCATTTATTCCATGGCGCTTTACATGTGAGGAGGGGTATACATAATAAAAACAAGTACAATAATCTTGAACAATACAAGTCATAACTGGTACAGGAGGAGTGAGGACCCTGCCCACGAGGGCTCACAATCTACAAGGGATGGGTGAGGATACAGTAGGTGAGGGTAGAGCTGGTTGTGCAGCGGTTTGGTCGATCGGTGGTTACTGCAGGTTATAGGCTTGTCGGAAGAGGTGGGTCTTCAGGTTCTTTTTGAAGGTTTCGATGGTAGGTGAGAGTCTGATATGTTGTGGTAGAGGGTTCCAGAGTAGGGGGGATACGTGAGAGAAATCTTGTATGCTATTGTGGGAAGAGGAGATAAGAGGGGAGTAGAGAAGGAGATCTTGTGAGGATCGGAGGTTGCGTGCAGGAAAGTATCGGGAGACGAGGTCACAGATGTATGGAGGAGACAGGTTGTGGATGGCTTTGTACGTCATGGTTAGGGTTTTGTAGTGGAGTCTCTGGGTGATGGGGAGCCAGTGCAGGGATTGACAGAGGGGAGAGGCTGGGGAATAGCGGGGGGACAGGTGTATTAGTCGGGCAGCAGAGTTTAGAATAGATTGGAGGGGTGCGAGAGTGTTCGGGGGGAGGCCACAGAGCAGGAGGTTACAGTAGTCAAGGCGGGAGATGATGAGGGCATGGACCAGGGTTTTTGCAGATTCTTGGTTTAGGAATGTACGGATCCGTGAAATATTTTTGAGTTGAAGTCGGCAGGAAGTGCTTGGATATGTGGTTTGAAGGAGAGATCAGTGTCAAGGATTACCCCAAGACAGCGGGCTTGTGGGACTGGGGAGAGTGGGCAGCCGTTTACTGTAATGGATAGATTCGTTGGGGGGTCACGTGAGATGGGGAAAGACGATGAATTCTGTTTTGTCCATGTTAAGTTTAGCGGAGAAGAAGGATGAAATAGTGGACAGACATTGAGGGATTCTGGTTAGTAGGGAGGTGATATCTGGTCCAGAGATGTAGATCTGTGTGTCGTCAGCATAGAGATGATACTGAAAGCCATGAGATTTTACGAGCTGTCCCAGGCCAAAGGTGTAAATGGAGAAGAGCAGGGGCCCTAGGACTGAACCTTGTGGGACTCCGACAGATAGGGGGCGAGGTGAGGAGGTGGTGTGTGAGTGGGAGACGCTGAATGTCCGGTCTGTTAGGTATGATGAGATCCAGGATAGGGCCAAGTCTGTGATGCCAAGGGATGAGAGGGTCTGTAGTAATAGGGAACGGTCCACTGTGTCAAAGGCAGCCGACAGGTCGAGGAGGAGGAGGATAGAGTAGTGTAGAAGGCAGAGGACAGGTCCAGGAGGAGGAGGACAGAGTAGTGTAGAAGGCAGAGGACAGGTCCAGGAGGAGGAGGACAGAGTAGTGTCGCTTGCTCTTGGCGGTTAAGAGGTCATTGGTGACCTTAGTTAGTGTGACCGGAAGCCAGATTGTAAGCGGTTGAAGAGGGAGCAAGAAGAGAGATGGGAGGACAGTTCAAGATGGACGTGTTGTTCCAGTAATTTTGAGGCTTAGGGGAGAAGTGATATAGGGAGATAGCTAGATACAGAGGATGGGTCAAGAAAGGGCTGTATATGTGAAGATCCTCCGCCTAACACTGTATATTGAGAATTGTTTGGTTGACACTGTATATTGGAGCTCTCTGTGTCCTGTAATGAATATAGGGGCATTATTTGTATATGGGTTCACAATCTGTCTGATAATATATATTGTATATGACGCCACTTTCTGTTTGGAATTGCACTGTATATTAGGGTACTCTCTCTGACCAACACTGTATATGAGGTCAAACTGTCAAGGCTGAATGTATCTTACTATTTGGACACAAGAACTGTAGTTATGGAGGACCGGCAGGGCATGCTCTCTCAGTACTGTGCCAATGGAACTGCCAACAAGACTGTATGTTTTGGCTACAATATATCGAGCACAGGCAGAGGACTGAATCATTAGTGTATAGGGGTTTCACACTGTCAGGTAGGCAGTAGGTTGTGTTCACACAGGATTCTTGCATCAAAACAATGTGATGTTTAAACATAAATCCTGGCTTGTCTCTCTTTTTAGCTCCAATACCAATCCACTGTGCTCAGCTTCCCTGTGAACAGCTAGCCTGGTTATATGCAGGGCTAGCCATGTGCACTAATCAAAGCCTGCAGAGCTAGGATTTAACCTTAGCCTACCTGGCAGTGCTACATACCACCCCCCTCTGCCCAAAACCGAGGGCTGTTCACCATCTGCCATCCCACCGTCACTGCAGGGGCCATTTTACCAAAATGGACTTTGTGAGGGGGCATGGCCAGTCCTGTATTGCTTTCTCTGACTGCCTCCTGGTGGGCCTCAGGAACTCTAAAGGGCTGTAAATCGACCCAATCGAGAGGCTCATGTTTGATGACACAAGTGTGAACCTGCCTCTATTAATAGTAAATTCTGGTCATGCTGTCTTTGGAAAGGTGACAAATTTCATGCTACTTTGACATCTGGAACATTAGCTTCTAACTGGGCTAATAAGCAAGGGGTTTCTAGATGGTTCCTACCCTTTCAGGGGTTCAGCAGGTTGCCATAATGTATGGGGAAGGGCTTCCTTTTCCCTGGTCGGTGTCCTTTATTACTGATCTCTCCTACCTTTTCCACCACCTTATAGGGTCCCTGCCACTAGGCTAAAGAGCCTATTCTCCCCTGTAAACACTAATACAATTACCCGATCCCCAGGCTTAAATTGTCTCACTCAAGCAGACCAATTATACCCCCTGAATTTTTGTATTGTGGAAACCGATTATCATCTCCCATCTCATGGGAAACCCCATTTAATACACTTACATTTTCCAGTGTACCTTTTACTGTTAAGTTCCTGAGCTGGGCAATCCCATAGTTGTCCTGAGTTTCCTCCAGGTCAGGGATATTGGCTTCAGCGGATGCTTCCTTATCCTCCTTTATAGTTCGTACAGAGATTGAAAATTCACTGTTCACATCTTGTGACTTTGTTACCATAGCCGACTCCTGGCAGCATTCTGGATTAATGGGTGCTACAGCTTTAGCCCATAAGATGCAGTATAAAGGAAAATCTCAACCGATAACAATAGCATGCAACAAGTCCTTGATCCGTCCTACTTGGTGGGACACGGAACCACAGTCTGTGAATACGTCAATTTGGGCCATGGTATTCGTCTTGGCATCTCCATGTATACAACTTGCCCTCACCTCCTCCGCAGGAACTAGCACGTGCAAAAGTGTCGCCCTTGCCAGGGTCACCAAACTCCCAGAGTCCAGAAGTTCTCTCAGTTGAACACCATTCACAGTCACTTGGCATTATGGAGGCTCCTTGCCATTATGAGCAACAGCACTGCCAGCAGAGTAAGTGAAGTAGGAGTAGCGCCTGCTTATGCTTCATTCCATTGGCTCCAAGGCAGGGCCGGACTGGCCAAATGAAAATTCTGGCAAATACCAGAAGGGCCTGTCTGGTCTTGGGCTGCCTTGTCTGCTACGTTGTTACCAGTGTTCTTAAGATACCCATACTGTTAAGAGTTGTGATGGAGCACAAACGTTGCTGACTCCATCACTTATCCCAGCAGGCCACGGGTATCATTCGAAATGTTGGTCTTGTAGTGAATTGTTGTGAATTCTGTTTTGGAGCTCCCTCCTGTGGTCATGAATGGTACTTCAGCGAGTTCAGTCCATGGACTCCCTCTGGTGGCTGTGAGTGGAGCTGCTGGTTCTGGGATTCCTTCCACAGGTGATCTAGTTTATTCTTAGGCTGCTGCTCTATTTAACTCCACCTCGATTGTTACTCCATGCCACCTGTCAATGTTCCAGTACTGATTCAGTTCGCTCTTGGATCTTCCTGGTGACCGTCTTTGCCAGCAGAAGCTAAGTACCTGCTAGTTTATTTTGTTGTTTATGTTTTCTTGTCCAGCTTGCTAATATGATTCTGTCTGGCTAGCTGGAAGCTCTGGGAGGCAGGGTGGCGCCTCCGCACCGTTAGTCGGTGCGGGGGTCTTTTTGCACACTCTGCATGGTCTTTTGTAGTTTTTTGTGCTGACCGCAAAGTTACCTTTTCTATCCTCTGTCTATTTAGGTAGTCTGGCCTCCCTTTGCTGAAACCTCTTTCATTCCTGTGTTTGTGTATTTCATCTTAACTCACAGTCATTATTTGTGGGGGGCTGCCTTTTCCTTTGGGGAATTTCTCTGAGGCAAGGTAGGCTTTACTTTCTATCTCTAGGGGTAGCTAGCCCTTAGGCTGTGCCGAGGCGTCTAGGCCTGTTAGGTACGCTCCACGGCTATTTCTAGTGTGTGATAGGATTAGGGATTGCGGTCAGCAGAGTTCCCACTTCCCAGAGCTTGTCCTGTGCGTTTACCATCAGGTCTTTCCTGGTGCTCCTAACCACCAGGTCCTAACAGTGAATCTTCCTTTCCTCCATCCAGGGTAATATTAGTAATATATCCCATCTGGTTACTGGGGACGGGTACAACATGGGCCTGTGTGATTTCAAATGCCAGGACTGAATTTCAGCCCCAGTCCGTACCTGCTCCAAGGTGAAGGGACAGTTGGCTGAAATATGACCCGGGAGTCCACATCTCAAGCAGACAATATTATGAGATGTACCACTTGAATCCAGCTCTGACCCCTCCTGAGTCTTTGAGCGCTCCTCAGACGTGGCCTTGGTCCCCTTCTTTTAGGTCTCCAAGAAATGTCACCTCAGGCTCCCTTGATTGTTCAGGGAATTCTTCATGGCCCAGTATCTTTCCACCATGCTCACTAGGTTTTCTGTGTTCTGAGGATCTCCTTGGGCAATGCAGATTTTCACGGCTTTTGGAAGTGAGTTCATAAATCAGTTCACTACCACTCTTGCGATCATCTGTGCTGGAGAGCAGGTCTCGGGCTGCAGCCTTTTTTGAACCAGGTTTTTGCTTTTGGCAGCACCAAAGATGCACCTGCTGTGCTTGGACTGCCAAGGTAATGCCCAAACATGCCATAATCTCCACCTTCAGCTTGTCGTATTCCTTGGCATCCTGCTGGGCAAGGTCGTAGTACTTTTTCTGTGATTCTCCAGTAAGGTATGGAGCTAGGACCACTGCTTATTGCTCTGGGGGATTTTCTCTCTGTCTTCCACCCTCTCAAATACAGTCAGGAAAGCCTCAACGTCAGCCTTCACAGTTATCTTCTGTAAGGTCTGCCGTACCTATTGCCTCACACGGCTAACTTCACTTTGGCTGGTGGGTGTTCCCATCTCCCTGGCCTGCACAGTTTCTACCAAGAGAGCCATCTACTGATGCTGAACCTGTTGTAACTGCTGCTGTTGCAACTGCTGCCACAACTCCTTGTGCTGCTATTGAAACTGCTGAATCAGGAGTTTATTAGTCTCCTGTTGGGTCTGCTGCTGCTGCGCCGGACTAATTGTTTAACAAACTCTTCCATGCTTTCAGACTGTGTTTTCAATGCTATAGCTGCCTTTACACAGGGCTTTAATTTTTACCTTTCAATTTGCTCTTTGGGACTTCACACCCTCATTGCTTCCACCAATTGTAGAGGTTTCATGCTCTCAGGTAAGCAGTATATAGTAGGGTTGAGCGAAACGGGTCGGCCAGATTCAGAAGTCGCCGACTTTTGGCAAAGTCGGGTTTCATGAAACCCGACCCGACCCCTGTGTGGGGTCGGCCATGAGGTCGGCGATCTTCTGATCTGGAATCGGAATTCCGATGCCGATTTCCGATATGTTTAAGATATCGGGAATCGGTATCGGAATTCATATTTAAGTGTAAAATAAAGAATAAAAATAAAAAAATATTGATTTACTCACCCTCGGACGCGCCCTGGTTCTCACCGGCAGCCTTCCTTCCTAAGAATGAGCGCCTGAAGGGCCTTCGATGACGTCGCGGCTTGTGATTGGTCGCGTGAGCGGTCACATGGGCGGTCACGTGACCAATCACAAGCCGCGACGTCATCTAAGGTCCTTCAGGCGCTAATTCTTAGGAAGGAAGCGTCCGAGGGCGCGTCCGAGGGTGAGTATATTCCTAATAGGTATATACTCACCCTCGGATGCGCCCTGGTTCTAACCCGCAGCCTTCCTTCCTAAGAATCAGCGCCTGAAGGACCTTAGATGACATCGCGGCTTGTGATTGGTCGCGTGACGCCCATGTGACCGCTCACGCGACCAATCACAAGCTGCGACATCATCGAAGGTCCTTCAGGCGCTCATTCTTAGGAAGGAAGGCTGCCGGTGAGAACCAGGGCGTGTCCGAGGGTAAGTATATCAATATTTTTTATTTTGATTCTTTATTTTACACTTAAATATGGATCCCAGGGCCTGAAGGAGAGTTTCCTCTCCTTCAGACCCTGGAAACCATTAGAAACCCAATGCACTGCATTGGGTTTCGTGTTTCCGCCGACCCCGACCCTTCTATAGGATCGGCCGATTTCACTCGACCCGACTTTTGAAAAAGTCGGGTTTCGTGAAACCCGACCCGATCCTATAAAAAGAAAAGTCGCTCAACCCTAGTATATAGTATTCACACAGGCACTGGGTTCCTACATAAAAATAGTGATGTTTATTTTCCACTGGTTGCACAATACCAAACAAAACCATAAACATGAATCCCTAGCCTTGTTGAGGCACTAACTAAACAAAACCGGTCAAACAAAAGAGCCATCGTCCATAACAACTACTGATACTTGCAGTTTGGTGCACACGGCCTGTGCAGTCTCTTCTCAAGAGAGAGATTCTGGATTGTCTCTTTCTTCGGCTCCAATACAAATCCCCTCTGGTCAGCTTCCCTGAGAACAGCTAGCCTAGTTAAATGCAGGGCTAGCCAGGTTCTCTATTCAAAGCCTGCAGAGCTAGGAGTTAACCCTAGCCTACCTGGCATTGCTACACCTGGATGAAGAAAAGTTTATCAGCATCTCTGACAGATACTCCTTAAACTTTGATTAACAATGTGTATGGGGCATAATATTGAGCTCTATTACATTATGCAGCAGAACGCTGGCAAATGTGACATGACATGGTGCCCAGTAAAAAAAAGGGTGATCATGTTATCCATCATCATACTGAGCCTATTTAGCAGTGGTGGGGGCTAATGGATTGCTCCCTGGCACTCCAAGAGTTAAATGCACTTGATGTTCATGCATGTGATAAAGGCATGATACCCACTGGGGCTTCAGCTAGGTGAGACAGGGTTAACTGTAGTGGCCGACCCAGTTTGGGAGGGTAAACTGAGAGTTAATAGCAGGTCCAGAAAGTGACAGGGCCAGTCAGTATGTGGACAGCAGTGAGTGAAGTAGGAGGCCTGGGACAAGAGGCTGCTAGGGACAGCTTGGGCCTAATACTCGGGGCAGTGGATTCCCGAAAATATCTTTTCCGTGTGATTCCATCTAAAGGTCCTGGGGCAACCTCGAGATGGACATCAGGGGCCTGGGGCACACTCAGCCTTTGAAGCTAGAAGGAAAGATGGACTCAGACTACAAGGCACTATTGCTTTGGCATCTTACATTTATAATGGAGACGGAGGTCTATACATGGGGTCCATATCACTTGCTAAGGCATATGGAAAAAAAAAATAACCGTGAAAAACCCCTTTAAGTAAAACCTCTATTCCATGTGCCCTAGCAGCGCATTTAGACTACACTGACCACCTTCATATCTTCACGTGGGGCAAGTAAATGACCAGATACTGAAGCAATTGCCCCCGTTGGGGTCTGCTGATGCACTTTGCACTATATGATTTGCACTTATCTGTAGAGTTACTGGAGTTTCATCAAACCCTAAAAAACATCCTCTTATTGCCAAATTCATTGTCATGGGTAATATCCACGCACAACGTAGTTATCAGCTTCCTGCTTTAATAACGTTGGATATGAACCAGAAACGATTTGTGTAAGGAGATGCGTAGCTTTATCTATTATCCAAAAAAAATGATAAAATCTGAATTGAGGCTGTAAAACAGCAGGAACCACAATGATGACATCCACATATTTCATTTCTTTGCCATTAGTCAGTATAGAGTAGCGGGACGTGGATGTGTTAATGCCGCCCCCTACTGGTCAGAGGAAAGAAAATAAGTCGGACCAAATTACATGGACTTTGTCTCCATGGCTATTCTGACTCCATAACTAGGAGCAGAAGAAGGATTTCTGCACTGTTGTCAAGGGCCGATATCTTGTTGGCTACAGTCTTTAGGTGAGGGTGATGAAGAGATTATTGTTGGGATCTCCTCCCTGTTGGATTGTATCTGTTTGCATTCGATGAGAGTGGGTAAGGGTAACTCCAGGGCCGCCTGCAGGTTTTCGTGGACCCTGGGCGAAAGAGTCTCAGTGACCCCTTTAACACACGCCACAATTCATGATGCACAGATACGACAAAGAAATGTAGGTATAGTACAAAGACAAAGATTTCACTTCTTACATTACATGAGTGATATCTATTGTAAATTTTATAAAAGCTCAGAGACCGGACAGTACAGTCCTCCATACAGTATTATATGCCCACCTAGTGCTCCATACACTATAATGAGCCCCATATATTGCTCCATACAGTATTATGTGCCCACCTAGTGCTCCATATAGTACAATGAGCCCCATATATTGCTCCATACAGTATTATGTGCCCACCTAGTGCTCCATACAGTATAATGAGCCCCATATATTGCTCCATACAGAATAATGAGTCCCATATATTGCTCCACACAGTATTATGGGCACCACATAGTGCTCCATACCATATAATGAGCCCCATATATTGCTCTATACAGTATTGTGGGCACCACATAGTGCTCCATACCGTATAATGAGCCCCATATATTGCTCCATACAGAATAATGAGCCCCATATATTGCTCCATACAGTATTATGGGCCCACCTAGTGCTCCATACACTATAATGAGCCCCATATATTGCTCCATACAGTATTATGTGCCCACCTAGTGCTCCATAAAGTATAATCAGTCCCATATATCGCTCCATACAGTATTATGGGCACCACCTAGTGCTCCATACAGTATAATGAGCCCCATATATTGCTCCATACAGAATAATGAGCCCCATATATTGCTCCACACAGTATTATGGGCACCACATAGTGCTCCATACCATATAATGAGCCCCATATATTGCTCCATACAGAATAATGAGCCCCATATATTGCTCCATACAGTATTATGGGTACCACATAGTGCTCCATACAGTATTATGGGCACCACATAGTGCTCCATACAGTATTATGGGCACCACATAGTGCTTCACACAGTATAATGAGCCCCATATATTGCTACATACAGAATAATGAGCCCAATATAATGCTCCATACAGTATTATGGGCACCACCTTGTGCTCTATACAGTATAATAAGCCCCATATATTGCTCCATACAAAATAATGGACCACATATATTGCTCCATACAGCATAATGGGTCCCATATAATGCTCCATACATAGTGGGAACATATAATGCTCCATACAGTATATGATGGGCTCCATATATTGCTCCATGCATAATAAGCCCCATATAATGCTCTATACAGTCCATACAGTACATGATGGGCCCCATATAATGATCCAGCATATAATGGATCCATACAGAATGGGCCCCATATATTGCGCCATATATAATGGGCCCCATATGATGCTCCAGTATATGATGGGCCCCATATAATGCTCTAGTATATAATGGGCCCCATATATGATGCTCCAGTATGTGATGGGCCTCATATATTTCTTCAAACATAAAAAAAATATGAAATCCTCCCCTCTCCTCGCTGGCCGCTGCTCTGCTCCGGACTCCTCAGCATCTTCTGTCTCTGTGCACTGTGACAGTTCTGGCAGAGTGCTCGCATTAGTCACCTCATCGTGTCCTCTGACCTGAAATGTCAGAGTCAGAAGATGCGGAATACGCCGCAGCGCAGGAATGGGGAGAGGTGAGTATCACAAGTATAGGGGCCCTGACCAAGCCTGTTTGCTGGACTCCATACATGTGTTGTGACTGTCAAACAGCTGGGTCACCGAATAGCTGTTTATCGGGAGCGCTCCGGGTTATCCGGGTCCCCGAAGCTGTTCGATCATCCCTATTAGGTGATGAGGTTGCAATTTTTGACATAAGTCTAGTAGGTTAGTGTTCATGTTTAATAGTTTTGAGGTGTTCTTGAACTTTCCACATAAGCTTTGTAGAGCGTTTAGTCTTCTCACTGGACTCAGGATTAAACTCTATACATTCTTCATCTGACAGTGGATCTGGTAGAATGGATCATATAGTGATGTGAGCTGCTGGATTTTAGCAGCGTGAAAGCTCAGGGAGGAGACTGTGCTGTGAGCTTCACACACACATTGATAATAATAATAATAATCTTTATTTTTATATAGCGCTAACATATTCCGCAGCGCTTTACAGTTTTGCACACATTATCATCACTGATGATTCCTATATGCTGTGATCAGACGTTCTGAGGTATGTGCTGTATCTGTATAGGAGCGTATGTGACAGAAATTCTATTACTATTCTGACTCAATAACTAGCCTGCAAGTGCAGCACCTTCGAGACACCGTTTCTATGCACCATTACTCACACTTAATATTTCATCAGCTAGCTTGACTCAACTGCAGGGGCACGTATAAAGATTCCAGAAGAAGATTTATCCTCCGGCTGAACTCTTGTAGTAATGCACAAATACAGTAGGTAAAAAAGAACTTATTCTAAATCAGAAATACATCAGAGTCACATAGAGAGAGGGAGGGGAACTTTTAAAGGGGGCAAACCCTATGCACGATAGCATAACAGTATGATAAAACAATGCTATCTGTATGATTCCGACATGATGGGACATGATTATACAAAAAGCTGCAAGGTATTAGGGCATAATAATATACTTCCATTATCACAGATGTTCCAATCATTAAGTTTCCCCATCACATACCTCTAAACTTTGAGGAATAAGAAAGAGGCACAAATACGGCGCCGTGGTAATTTTTATTTTACGACAGACCAGTACCCTAAGCTATAGCTCCCAACCATCCTGGATTCCGAGGGACTGTCCTGACTTTTAATATTCACTTCTCTCCAATCTTGTCATCGATCCGTTGCTCCTTTTCCTCGGGGGCAGGACCACATCTCTCTGCATTGGCACTAGTTGAAAAAAAATTTCCTCTCTGGTCTCCCTGAGACTTGAACTCAAGATCTCATTTGGGCAGGCACAGTTCTAGCAATGAGCCATAGCCCACAATGATAAATGTAGGGGAAGTTGGTCATCTTGAGCTGTATTGTAGACAGTGACCCCAGAAGGAGATTATACAGGTGCATGGAGATACATTGTAGATAGCAGTGTATCTCTATATCCCTGTATTCTACTGTAGAAGTGAAGAAAAAGTAACATTTTTTGGCCAATATTCTCTTTTGTAAGTCTCCCTGTGACATCGACCCACAACCTTCATAATTGCAGACAACAGCTAAATCTGTTGAGCCACAAGCTCCATTGAAGTCAACAGGATAATTTTTAATACTTGATCTATATTGCAGGCACCAAACCCACAGGCAGATTATACTTGGACATAGAGATACATTGTATATAACTGTGTATTTCTATGTCCCCATCATTTTTTTCCCTTGCAATTTTTTTCAGGCTCCACATAAAAGCCTGTAGAGAAAAACAGCATCAAAACCGCACAGTTCAGCAGCATCTGTGAAATTCTGCTTTATTTAACTGTCCGAGTAAAGTAGATGTGATTTCATGAAAACTGCTCCCCCTGTGTGTCCAAAGACGCTGCTGAACTGTGCGGTTTTGGTGCTTTTTTTCTCTAGAAGCTTCTATGGGAAGGGGCATAAAAAGAGCATGTAAAAAACTGTGGTTACTTTTTTAAGTGCAGAATCTCTTGCCATCATTGCCAAGACCACTCTGACATCTCCTCCTGCCAGGATAGAAAGAAATAGTACATGGGCATGGATTTGGGTGTGGCTAGCAGTGAGACCAAAATTTTCCACTTCGTGCTTTGCACGCCGCATACATTATTCCTCCTTCCATTCTTCAAAAGTTCTTGGGTATGCCCAAACCTCACCCAGTACTTTGCATAGAGCTATTGGTGGCATTTAGAGGGAGAGTGTGGTTGTCTAGGGCTCTTGATAGGGATTAAACGGAGATAGTAGGAGGCAGGGGCTCCTGTCGTAGAACCTCATTGAGATGGAGATGGTGGGTTGCAGGTAAAGATGGGCAGATCGATTTTCAGGACTCCAGCCCATTGGTCAGTTCAATAGTCTCTAGCACCTGGATGGGAGGATCGAGAATCTCTTACCTTTAAGGATTCCCGGCACAACTTTTGATTGGCCGGTCTGGAGCAGCAGCATCATTGAATTGTATGACATAGATGACATCATCCCAGCCCTGATAATCAAAAGTTGTGCTAGAGATCACGGAAGGTAAGAAAATTGCTATCCTCCTGTCCTGCAGCCAATGACTACTGACCTGAACAATGCAACAGAGTCTCGTGAATTAATCTGTCCATCTCTAGCTGTAACTGGATGAACATGTAAGTGTTCTAGATTTACACTTCAGTAGCTGCAGGGGCTTTTGGTGGACATTAAAGGACAGTGGGCAGAAGGGGCATTTGAGTGGAGACTAGAGGAACCCAGTGGTTGGCAGGGGCTCTTGCTGAGGATAAGAGTGAGAGATTGGGTGGCAGGTGCTCCTGGTGGAGATTAGAAGGAGACAGTGGGTGACAGGTGCTCCTGGTGGAGATTAGAAGGAGACAGTGGGTGACAGGTGCTCCTGGTGGGGATTAGAGGGAGACAGTGGGTGACAGGTGCTCCTGGTGGAGATTAGAAGGAGACAGTGGATGACAGGCGCTCCTGGTGGAGATTAGAAAGAGACAGTGGATCACAGGTGCTCCTGGTGGAGATTAGAAGGAGACAGTGGGTGACAGGTGCTCCTAGTGGGGATTAGAGGGAGACAGTGGGTGACAGGTGCTCCTGGTGGAGATTAGAAGGAGACAGTGGATGACAGGCGCTCCTGGTGGAAATTAGAGGGAGACAGTGGGCGGCAGGGGCTCTTGGTGGGGATTAGAGGGAGACAGTGGGTGGCAGAGGCTCTTGATGGGCATTTATGAAAACAATGGGTAAAAGGATCTCCTAGTTGGGATTAGAGGGGAATAGTGGGTGGCAGGGATACTAGGTGAGGTAGAGGGAGGCAGTATGTCACGACCAGAAAGATATAGCGGACGGCACAACAAACATCAACAACAGGATGGGAAAAGGGGGAGGAAGGCCCTAATAGTAGGGAAAGAGGAACGGGGCACCTCCTAACTCAGCCTGTGCCTTTCCCTAAGCTCCCTTAACGCCCTATGCGGGTCCTTCCCCCTGCCGCCATGCACTAGCCAGAGTTAGGTAAGGTGACAGCTAGGGACCAGCTGTATTCCCTTCTTGAATTTTTGACAAGAAGGGAAAAGTTATTAAAGATGGTCAAGCAATACCTGGCCAGCCAATCCAGTGTACTCCCTAACTCCTTTGCAACTTTCCACTATCGAGTCTCAAAGCTGGACACTTGGCATAAGCTGTCCCTCTATGCCTTGGAGGTGTTGTGCTGCCCTGCTGCTAGTGCTTGGTCTGATTGGGCTTTTAGTGCCACCGGGTCGGGGGGGGCGTCATAATAGACATGCGCTTTCACTTGTCCAAAGACAATGCAGATAAGCTAATTCTCATAAAAATGAACAAAAGCCTGAATTAGCCCAGACTTTTCTACACCACCAGATGACAACAGCACAAAAAGTGTTTGAAATATTCAATATTTTAATAAGGCTTGCCAGTTGTTGCCTTTTGAGGGTCTATGAATGACTCTCCTCGTAATTTCTGTAAGGCTTGGCACTTTCTGTAAAGCCTTTATGACTGTATAACTACATCAATTACACTTTCTAAATATTTTCATTTAGGGATTCAATTACTCATTCATAAAGTTTTAACACAGTTATTGTTGCATTATGATAGTAGGTGAAACTTAGAAACAACGTCAAAAAAAATATTTCAGGATTAGATTATGCATCCATACAGTATTGTGTTTTCTGTCACATTTTGGTGGTAGAAAAAAGCATTTGACCAGGGTCCTGGTCGTTGCAGTAATGTCGTTCTTCCACCAGGGGGAGTGATGTTACGTCTGAGGGCAATAAAGGAGAACACCTTACCAGGTATCATCACAGAAAGCACTTCACACTCCAGGCCGCCAGGGGGAGCCATGCTTCTATCTTTTAGGGCACTCCTCACAATTAGGTAAAACTGGTGGTCTGGATAGGAAGTTAGGCAGAAGAGGACTGGGCTTGACCCAGGCAGCACCTGTCAGGCAGACAGGGGGAAGGAGGAACATCAAACAGCTGCAGACAGAGAGGTCCCTGGCAGGGGTGGGATCCTGTCAGAGGCCTAGCCAGAGGGTTACGGAGCTGCGCCTGCCCCACGTGCAGGAGCATCCTAAGAAAGGACACGAAGGGAATTGCGTTGCTCAGAGTGAGAAATGAAGTCATAGCACAAGGAGAGGAATCCAGAGGGAGTTCTGCCCTGTAATAGGCTGCCTCCCTCTGAGGCGCAGAAGCCGGTAGCCAGAACACCGAGGGAGTAAGGAACTCTATGCTTTACTTCAGAGACTGGCAGGACAGTTAATTCCATGTTAGCTGCCTGACCTTATACCCAGGAGGCACGGTGGCAACTTGTGGGGACTGGGGCATCGTAGGGTCCCTGTAAAAAGCCTCAGGCCATCAGTCATACGGGTTTGTCCTATCCATACCATCTGGGGGACAGAGAGAAAGAGACATAACATCGAGAACACCAGCATCAGTTGTGAGAACCTCACCGAGAAGCTCAGCAGGGAGGGACTACAACACTCAGGCGCTAGAGGAAGGCTACTGATTTCCACCTGGATAAGGGGACTCTGGATTTGCCTTCAGACCGGCCGGACTCTGCCTGCCCCATGATCCGGTGCTCTGGACTGTGGACGCTGAAGCCTTCAGTAAAGGTAAAGAGACTGCAGCCTTGTGTCCTCGTTAATCACTGTGCCTTACAACATCCACCATTCACCATCTTCACACTGGGAAGCCGTGGGGACATACTTCACCTGTGGGAAGGTATACCATCTAGCTGCTATAACATCACCCCAGCGGACCCCTAAGCAGCGTCGGTCACTCTGACCGAATACCACAGGTGGCGTCACGAACACTATCCCTTTAAAGACCTTTCCCCCATTTTTCAA
The DNA here is from genome assembly GCF_032444005.1 of Ranitomeya imitator. Lineage (NCBI taxonomy): Eukaryota > Metazoa > Chordata > Amphibia > Anura > Dendrobatidae > Ranitomeya > Ranitomeya imitator. Next base: position 26,630,348 of record NC_091285.1, read on the forward strand.
CGGACGTCCCCTAGGGCCACGGACCTTGTCAGCCACCGTGACATCCCCCGACGAGAACCGAAGGGCCCGGCTCCAAGTACCCCGCTACCCTACATGGGGGGGGGGAATTCAAAACACTAAAAAAAGGTTCACAAATTTGCAGGGTCACATTTCTTGGCCATACAGTATTACGTGTTCATGGTTACATTTTCTTGGTATATACAGTAACCCTCAAAACACCTTCAAAATTTACTGGTATTATATTGCTCATCCATAGATTATTACATCTTGTTGAGTAAATTTTGTTGCTATGTAAGTGTAACAAATTGTTCAAAATTTTATCGGCATTATATTGCTCATCCATCGACTATTCCGTGGTCTGGAGTACATTTCATTGGTAAATAAACTTCTCAAAACTTGTTTCCAAAATTTATCGATATTATATTGCTGACCCATAGGGTTAAACATGTTGTTGGGTACATTTCATTGGTAGATGACCGTCAAAAAAACTTGTTAAAAATGTATCGATAATATATTGCTCATCCATAGGGTATTACATCTTCTTTGCTACATTTAGTTGCTATAAAAGCCTCAAAAACTTGCTCAAATCTTTATCTCTATTATACTGCTCACCTATAGACTATTCTGTGGTCCGGAGTACGTCATTGGTATATAACCCTCAAAAAACTCAGTGGTTTCTTAACATTTTTTGTTCCTGTAAATTGCAATTTCTCATCACTTTGGAATGTTTTATTGTTACTCCTTAAACTGGAGTAAAATTATGACACCATTGTTCTAAGTAGTGATCTGGGAGTCAGAGATGCTTCCAGAGGTCTTCCCCATGCTGTTGTCCTTCCATTCAGCACTTTTCCCATTGGTTGGCAGGGATTGTTGGTGGGTATTAGAGGGAGAAAGAGGGTGCCAAAAGGCTCTTGGTGTGGATTGGACAGAGACATTGGTTGGCAGGGGATCTTGGTGAGGATTAGATGGAGATAGTGGGTAGTAGGGGCCTCACAAACAATCTTAATTTATTTAAATACGAGTAAAAAATGAATAACATGTTAAAATCTTTGTGATATCTACGCATGTCAGGTGCTCATGACACCCTTAATTATGAAGATTGTTGATTTGTGAAGCCGGACTTATCCTTTATTGTTTTCCAATGCTGGCAACTGGGCTGAAACGTTGCTCCGATCTTCACCTCAATGACACGATGGTGAGCTGGACACCTGCACCCGGAAAACAGGAGGTTTCCGAAATAAGAAACTCTTAAGTCTTGCTGTAAAGTCAACGTTGAACATTCACATTGGCATTACAGTAAGAAAATTGTCTTTACAAACTAACAAATTTTGTTTTTGTACCTCTGCACTATGATGTTTTACCAGAAGATGGCACTGCGTGTCCAATGTTTTTGTCGCAGAGTTTCTCATTGTGTTTTTTATTCTACACATGGCAGGACACAGCAGCAGTCATTGTTTCTCCTGTATATGCAAATAAAGCATATGGCAAATGTTAGGAGCATATGGCAAATGTTAGGATCCTGGAATCCACCACTTGTTCATATTTTTTTTTTAAAGTGAGTTTAAATAAATATAAGATGTTGCATTTTTTGTTCATTACAGGCAAATGAATGTCTACCTCTGCTCCTTACCCAAAAATGTCCTGTCCAGGCAAAAGTAATTTGAAGTTCGATGCAAAATCTAATACCAGCGCCTCCAACCATCCTGGTGCATTTATTATACTGCTGTCTTCTTACATGGGAGACAATGACGATGTGGCCATGGTAGAAAAATGGGTCACTAACTCTGCATGGGTCACTTAATTTTTGCGCCAATTATTGTGAGGAGGAGCTGGCCTTGTTCTAAGACTATTGGACCAATGTCAAGAGATTTGCTTGCTCCTCGGTTCATCCTCAGAAATCAATGTTTCCATTCAGTGGAAGCAGAGGAAGACGTGCAGGCTTCAAACATAAGGCTAGGCCCAAGACTAGTCATCAAGGAACTAAATCATTCCATTGTTCTCCCAGCCAGTAGTCCCATTGTGTGGATGGGGATAGTAGACCCAATGGCACCATCACCACAGAGGGTCTCACATGCAGTCCCGGGTCATGGGCTTATTCTTCATTCCTTGAGATAAAAGTGAATCTTTATGGGGGAGGTCGTGAACACTTCTGCCCATCCAGGGGGTTGATCCCAGGGAGGGAGGACAAGAAGTCACATGTCTAGTCAAGGAGTTGTTGGGAGTGTCGTCGAGAGGCAAGGATCTAGGCTATGGTCCTGAAGCCCATGGATGGATGGCCTATGGAGTTTGGAGATCCATTACCTGCTTGGATGGTTAAGGGATCTGTCGTCAGGATTTAAGGAACGTTCTTGAGGATTGTTCCTCCTGGATACGTGGGCATCGGTTGCGATATTTGTCGTCTGGAGGAGCGTGGACTGTGACTACAGACTAAACTGGTGACAGATACGAAACCTGTAGGCCAACCAAAAGCTGGAAGACAGTGAGTGTCGCCTGGTACGGGGGCAGTGGGACTACCGGCCCCCGAGAGGGGTTTTTGTGGACTGGAGGCCATCTACCAGGAGTTGTTGTAAAACTATGGATGTACGGAATAAAATATAGTTGTATCATGAACCTGCCGAAGTGATTATTACAACGCACAACCTCAGATCTTCACACTAGGGTTGAGCAAAAAGATTTGAAGGACCATGGTCTGGAGTATATGATGAAACTCATGACGTTGGTCATCACAAGAGGTGCCCAGGATGGCAACATTTGAGCTCCTCCGTCTGTCGAGGAAGTGATCTTTTGTCCTACTGCAGACACAGCAGAAGGGGGGAGGATCCTGGTGACGCCGTTGTTTTACAACCGCACATAGGAGACGTGGAAAGAAAATTTCTTTAGATATATTCTCTGTTTTAATTGTAAGGATAAAAGACATGGGAACATTAAAGAAAACGGTGCTGGGATGATTTTTTGTGTGTTTTAGCTTATTACTGTATGTGTTCCTTTAAGGAGTTATTCCCATCTTTATAGATGGATATCGTGCTGGATAGCTCTTGTAATAGCAAGCACTTTTGTAATTTACTGCTCAGTAAAATTTGCAGCCCTCTTTGAGATATTAAGATTTTTCTTTTGTTCACAGCTCATTTCCTAGGAAACCGACCACCGCTGAGGTTTTAAACTCTGCGCTTGTTCTGTCTAGCAGCGGTAGTCGGTCTCCAAGGCAACGAGCTGTTAAACAAGAAGAAAAGTGTTAATATCTCAAGAATGGCTAAAAATATTAATAAGCAGTAAATTGCAAAAATGCTTGTATTTACAATACCCAGTTATTAAGATGGGAATAATCCCTTTAATGAGAGCTGATTATTGATCTCCCAGAACAGGACTGTAGCATAATACCCATTTAATTAAATATATGTCAAACATATTTTAGTTGCACTCAAATTTTGCTAATTGGCATCCTAATTACTAGGGAGAATACACCAGAAAAGTAAATAAAAAAACTAAAACTCTGAATGTTTTCAATATTTACTTTTATTTAGCGCGAACAGTGATCAAATGTGAAAATAAACCGAATCGTGAAAAAAATCCGTGTGAAGAAAAATGGCACCTAAAAAAGATTTCATAAATTACAATTTCCATAAATTAAAAGGCGAGGTACGTGTTGATATTTAAATATTAAAAAAAAAAAAAAAATTCACCGTAGAGGAATATCCCAATAAATTAAATATAAATTATGCAGTCCATGAAAAACAAACAAAGCCGATGTCACAGACACTCTTCATCGTCAGAAGTGTCTTTGTGCACAATGAAAAATCTTTGATCAGGCGACTCAGTGAAGACTGGATTTTTTGTCCTGAAAAATAAAAATGAAAAAAGGTTAAAATAAACATAAAATTACAGATACAGGAAAGAGTTTACAGCATTTGTCCACCAGAGGGCGATGCATTACCATAAAACTGCTACAGTTTACACCATGGTAATTCATAGCTATTTTCAATAGGTGGCGCTAGCGTTTAAGTCCGTTTCCTCTCTGAAGTGGCAATTTCCCCAGCTGACTATGTAGGAGAAGAAAGTAGTCTGTAGCAATGGGACTAGTGAACAAGGGGCAAAGGAAAGCAAGATCGAACAAGCTAGATTTCAGCTTTCCCAGTCCTATTTTCCAATGGTTATAAGCCACTGTAAGGAAAGGTTTTAGTGTATGGCTGCTTTACCTGCTACCAACAAGGCTTCAGACCAAAAGTTTGGACACACCTTCTCATTTAAAGATTATTCTGTATTTTCATGACTATGACAATTGTACATTCACACTGAAGGCATCAAAACTATGAATTAACACATGTGGAATTATATAATTAACAAAAAAGTGTGAAACAACTGAAATTATGTCTTATATTCTAGGTTCTTCAAAGTAGCCACCTTTTGCTTTGATGACTGGTTTGCGCACTCTTGGCATTCTCTTGATGAGCTTCAAGAGGAAGTCACCGGGAATGGTTTTCACTTCACAGGTGTGCCCTGTCAGGTTTAATAAGTGGGATTTCTTGCCTTATAAATGGTGTCGGGACCATCAGTTGTGTTGAGCAGAAGTCTGGTGGATACACAGGTGATAGTCCTACTGAATAGACTGTTAGAATTTGTATTATGGCAAGAAAAAAGCAGCTAAGTAAAGAAAAACGAGTGGCCATCATTACTTTAAGAAATGAAGGTCAGTCAGTCCGAAAAATTGGGAAAACTTTGAAAGTGTCCCCAAGTGTAGTGACAAAAACCATCAAGCGTTACAAAGAAACTGGCTCACATGAGGACCGCCCCAGGAAAGGAAGACCAAGAGTCACCTCTGCTTCTGAGGATAAGTTTATCCGAGTCACCAGCCTCAGAAATCGCAGGTTAACAGCAGCTCAGATTAGAGACCAGGTCAATGCCACACAGAGTTCTAGCAGCAGACACATCTCTACAACAACTGTCAGGGTATGTGCACACATTCAGGATTTTTCACGTTTTTTTCGCGATAAAAATGCATAAAAAACGGATGGACTCTACATGCCTGGTTCCCACCGTGAAGCATGGAGGAGGAGGTGTGATGGTGTGGGGGGGCTTTGCTGGTGACACTGTTAGGGATTTATTCAAATTTGAAAGCATACTGAACCAACACGGCTACCACAGCATCTTGCAGCGGCATGCTATTCCATCCGGTTTGCGTTTAGTTGGACCATCATTTATTTTTCAACAGAACAATGACCCCAAACACACCTCCAGGCTGTGTAAGGGCTATATGACCAAGAAGGAGAGTGATGAGGGGCTACGCCAGATGACCTGGCCTCCACAGTCACCAGACCTGAACCCAATCGAGATGGTTTGGGGTGAACTGGACGCAGAGTGAAGGCAAAAGGGCCAACAAGTGCTAAGCATCTCTGGGAACTCCTTCAAGATTGTTGGAAGACCATTCCCGGTGACTACCTCTTGAAGCTCATCAAGAGAATGCCAAGAGTGTGCAAAGCAGTCATCAAAACAAAAGGCGGCTACTTTGAAGAACCTAAAATATAAGACATATTTTCAGTTGTCTCACACTTTTTTGTTAAGTCTATAATTCCACATGTGTTAATTCATAGTTTGATGCCTTCAGTGTGAATGTGCAATTTTCATAGTTATGAAAATACAGAAAAATCTTTAAATGAGAAGGTGTGTCCAAACTTTTGGTCTGTACTGTATATATACCAGAATTAACAATTTCCTAAATAGCAACTATATGATATTTTAACAGGTTACACAAAGGGTTTTTGTGTTAGTCATCAATATGGTACAGTAACGGGGTCCACAACTACCCCATTGGATCCCAGAAGCTAATTATGCTCTAATGTCTTCTTAAGTATTTGCATGTGGCTTTCTTACCCTTTATTTTAACTTAAAGGGGTATTCCGATCTCCAAGATCCCATCCCAATATATAGCAGGTGTAATAATAATAAAATTAGCAAATCCAATTAGAAATGTAGAATAGTTTTTCTGATTTGCTATGTCTTTCCTCATTTGCAGGACCTAACGTATCCATGGTTAGGACCACTAGCAACTCGCTAACTGTCACTAGATCAGTGGCCCGTGGAGGCAATTTGCATATTAAATAATTTTAACAGAACATACTTATGACCTCTGAAAGATGTTACATTCTACCAATGGTTACAGCTTTGATTTTCTTGAATGATCACATGTCAGAATCATCATGGATTGGTTTGGTTCCATAGTGACTGGCAAAGCAAGAAAGTAAGGGGGATTTTAAAGGTGAGACTTTTTCAATTTTGGGGGACAATGTTCATGGAGTTGTTAAATTTTCTCTGTAATCCTTAATTTCCCCCTTAAGTAGTTGAGAGAATTCTCCACAATTTGATTTGGTCACAGTTGCTCAACTCAAGGTGGAGATTTGATTTGCATAGAACAAATTCTACTATAAAGGGGTTAGAAAGCCCTCTTATTAATTTTCCCAACACCGCTCCCAGCTCAGACCTTTAATAAACAGATTAATGTTGTGCATTGTGCCGCACACAGACACATGGGACGAAATGTGGGTCATGGACCAAGGGACACATGGGGCCCTGCCTGATAACAATAAATGAGGGGAAGACTGAGGAGGAGTCGAGAGGGTGAAAGGGCCAAGAACAATGGCAGAAAGACAGGTATGGGAAGGGCTGAATAAAGGAGAGTGTACGAGTTTGATTTTTTGAACTCCATTTTGGAGTGCAAAACTACAACCCGATGGATTCGGGAAAATGCAATTCCCAAAAATGTGGATTTGTTTGAATCTGAATTTTTGAGGAAATCAGTAGGGAGCGTGATTAGTTTAGAATTGATTCGCTCGTTCCTAGGGATGAACGGACCCATAGAAGATCGGGTTCATTCGGTTCAACCGAACTGTAGTCCAAAGTTCAGTTCAGGTATCAGAACCTGAAACCAAACCCCATAGAAATCAATGGTGAGCCGAACTTTGGAGCTGGAAAATTTTCTCTCTTTCTCTCCTTTTGGACTCCCGATCTGTAAAACGCACTTCCAAGAGACGTTCGTGGTTCGGATTTCAGCACCGGACACTTTACGGTTCGGGTTCACTCAGCTCTACTTTTTTTTTAAATTATACTCTAAGAAATAATACACCATAAATTTAAAGGCATCTCTGAGCTGATATCCTGTATTGTGCCTAATGCTACCACTGATCCCAGCGATCGGGATCGGACGGGATCTGTAATTGAACTTGGAAGTTTTCCTGCAGCGCCACCGCTGGACATATGAAGTATTACACAGGGTCTATTAAAATCAGTGGCCTGATGAGCGACAATGCACATGTGTGTTGGGTCCTCCAGAGAATGACATGCCCCTTAAAAAATAGAATTTTGCTTTGACTAATAGGGGTTCCTAAACTATGGCCAGATAAAGGGCTCATAAAGACATAGAACATAAGACATAGGCTGATTTACAAAAAAATAAAGGTCTTAGAAGGAGAAAAACATTTTTAGATAGCAATTTTCTCCCAGGTGATAATACCCTGTAAACATGCGGGCGCTGGTGTATCAGAAGAACTGACTTACCCTGCATCTTTCCACCACTTATTATCTTTCAGGACGTTGCAGTTGAATTTCCACACATCAATCTGCATCTGGAGAAAAAGAGGGAAACAATCAGAAAAATATCATCACATTCAAATGATTGGCAAAAAAGCAAAAGTGCAATACATGACAGCAGAACCTGACTACAAAGGGTTTGTTTGTAGTCTGTAACCATGGAGACACATAGGTCTGTGCTGGAGCTGTGGATGCGAATAAGAAATGATTAATCAAGATTATTTGCAAAGATTAGGCAAAGAGCAATGATTGCAAAAGTCAGCATACCCGTTGA